>NC_140069.1:44125531-44425531 GCF_964194135.1 Talpa europaea
GCGCCACCGGGGAGGCCCCTATAATATCATTCTTGAGATCATTATGCATCAGTGGTCAACAATGTAGTAGGATACCTATATTATTGGTTCAAATTTCAGCATTTGTTTATTTAGCAGCATTGAAGTTTGTTATTACAACTAATTGGGTCTTATTTATCTTCTATGAAGTTATAATTATATTCACAGTTTGTGATTTCTCTAAAATTTCAGCAAGTTTGGAAACATAATTATGATAATTAATAAGTAAATTTTTAAATGGAAGTAAATGTGACATCCTGGATTCACTTAGTCTTCTAAGTTGCTGATTATTACCTAATATTTTCTAAACAAACCCTGGTTAAAAACAACATACTGAAAATTATGTTCTTTTTTTTTAAAGATATATTTTATTTATTTAAACAAGCACTGGGTACTGCCAGGAGTGCGGGAGGGTGAGAGGATTCACCAGCGACAGAGTGGGGAGCAGAACAGGCAGAAGGACTGAAGTACACTGCTGAGGGGAGCAGTGGGCGACTGGAGAGTTCTGCTGTGCCATGTGGGACCCTCACCTGGTGGCAGGGGATCGAACCAGCGCTGCAGAGGCTGCGGGCAGCTTCACGGCCTAGCGCTCAACCGCTGCGCCACCAGGGAGGCCCTGAAAATTATGTTCTTTAGTACACCACTATCAATATTCACTAAGAAAGGAGTTCATATAAAAATTGGTCACTCAATGAAAATGACATTCTATACACTTTTTCTTGGTGATTCCCTGGCATATTTTTGTATTTAACAATCATGGAGTATTAGCATTAGTAAAACAAAAATGATTCTACTTTAATACACTGCTAATATATTTTACTTCAATTGCTCTTTTTTAAAGGAAAATAGAGGTTTATTATTCACAAGACCTAGAAATCTCACAGAACACTTGAACCACATTGAAGGTTCTGGAACAATGAAATACTTAGAACAGAACTGTGGGAAAGGATGGAGGAGAGGAGCAGAAGGGAGAGGAGGCGGGCCAGGGGGAGGTGGAGGGGAGAGGGAGGAGAGATGTCAATGACAGATATCAAATGCTTTTTTTTTTTTTTAAGAAAAACACCTTTCAGCATTCCTTAGAATTAATTTTTCAGTAGACTACATTTTAGGAAATGAAAAGTTTCAAGAACTAGGGATTAAGGATGTGATGTAGTCCAACTTTTTGGTGAAAAAAGTATGGATGAATCAAGCAGCCTTCCAAACATATTTTAACTCTGCACCTAATAATCACTGAGGAAATTATTTAACCTCACTGAAACTCAGTGTCTTCATCTGAAGAAATAATTATTCTTAACCCATTGGCTTATTACAATAATTAGATTAAATATAATGAAGTTTAGCACCAAATCCTTATTAGTATCTCCTCTTAGATTAAAAATAACCAAACAGCTCTAAATTACCATTAACTTTTTCAGCAATGCAGGGAAATGTCTAAGATATTAGATTTTGTCCTCCCTAATAGAAGTCCCTCAGACTATGCACTTGTAGAACCACACTGGCTATTTCATGACCTCTTTCTTACTTCAATTCCTGCTCCATATTCTTAACTCCTTGTACCATAATAGGTAAAAGCTATTATCTGTAAAAGTTCTTGGAAAGCTAGTGTAGACATAGAATCACAGATGCAGGCATATTAAGATGATCTCTATTCCAAAACATGTTTAAGTTACTCAGACTAGACCTGGATCCTAGCAGGCATCATGTTATATGATGCTAGTACTGTAATAATGCATTTCACATCCCACATGTCTAGATGCTGTCAATTGTGCCTTCCAAAATTATTGGGGAATTTTGTCACTAAAGTGTTATTGAAGGGGCTCTTGATGAATTTTGCTATAGCTTAAACAACATTCAGTGATTGATAGTTCCTGTATTTAGAAGCAATGTTTCTCAACAAATATTTTCACAAAATTTTAATTATTTACTTTCAACTCTTTTTTTTTTTAAGAAAATAAGATATTGCTTATATAAACTGCTGAGCTGTGGGACAAAAGCAAATGAGACACTGAGACAG
Source organism: Talpa europaea (assembly GCF_964194135.1). NCBI lineage: Eukaryota > Metazoa > Chordata > Mammalia > Eulipotyphla > Talpidae > Talpa > Talpa europaea. The sequence goes on from NC_140069.1 coordinate 44,127,564, forward strand.
GTCTGAAGATAACTCATCTGTTAAAAACTATATTCCTTTACTTAATACTTTTATTTTGTAATAATAAAAATTATAGTTTATTTGATAAATCTTGCTTATGGTCTGTTTCCCGTTCAATATTATAATTTCAGTGGAAGCAATTTTTCCTATTTACTTATTGCTCTATCTCCAGAACTAAAAGAACACCTGTACATCACAGGGGTTGAATAAATTTTAAATTAGTCCACAGGTTTATAAATGAGGACATGTCAAATGTAAAGACTTGTAAAGGTTAAAAAAAGAAAATTCTATAGATTCCTATAAGATTTTTCTGTGACTAGAAAGAGTAATGAAATGATGATAAATAAAAATAAAAATCTTTATATTGTATTAATTCCATGAGAAATAAAATTGATCTTCAAAATTCATTTTGTAGGAAAATATTTATAAAATATATAATCATCAAACATTTATTTTATTTATAAAATAACTTATAAAAACCCTTCGGAGTCTTAAAAGAATAAATTGATTTTAAAAACCCTTCATAGTCTTAAATGAATAAATTGATTTTAAATTTATGGCAAGCTTTTTTCAAAATATAGAAAGGCTAGTAGCAGAAGGACACTGCTGGTGTCCTTTGAAAAAAAAATGCAGAGTAATAAAGTGTTGCAACTTGACTCCTAAGAAATAAATGCAGAGATATCATTAGCCTCAAGGAAGAAACAAGAATATAAATGAATTTAAATAGATATGCACACATTTTTCAATAAAATTCATAAGTGGTAACTAAAAGAAAATATGCAATATTTAACTTAGAAGTTGTGAAGGACATGATCTAGGAGTCCAGGCTCACACATCCCACTGAAATCTTATGAGCAACAACACATGGAAAAGTTCACATAGTTGAAGAATCTTACCTGAGGCATCAGTTCCTTGACTTCTTATTATATCCCTATGCTAAACAGTAGTGCGTTGTCACAAATATAAGCTAATCCCCATCTGTGAACATGCCAGTAAACTAGGTAATTTGGCAAAGAATTTCATTCCTTAAACACCACGGTGAAATTTTTTCAAAGCAGTACAAGTAATATTATTTCTTATTGTATAATATCTATTATATCAATTCTATATCTTTTATGTATTCATTCTTTCATTCATCCAGTTAAACATTGTATTCTCAGGTATTAGTTACTAAGGTCAGAAAAAGGAATAAAATATGCTAATCTCTCAAGAGGAAAGAAATATGACTATATAACAAAAAGCTGATGTTACAACTGGATGAAAACTACAGCTTTAACAAACTGCTTTTTATTACACATAGACTAAACCTCAAAGCACAACTTTTTAAATCTCTTTTGTATATTTAAATCATCATTGTAAAATTCCCTACTGCAAGATCTGATTAACCCTAGTGGCCAGGTAAAATATACATTTTAAATATGCTTTGTAACAGGAAAAAAAAAAAGGCTGACTTATTTTATTATTAACATAATTACTATCAGAACACAGAAAATATTTTAACTCTATAGGTACATTTAATTTAGCCTTTTAATACAGTGAGTTACAGTTGAAAATCTTCAAAGTCTTTTATATTGCTCCAAATAAAACACAAAGTTTGTCTCCAATTCAACAGGAAAGGGTCTGTTTCTGAGGAAGCATTGGAGTATGTATTTTATTTGTACAACATACTTATTCAGGGCTTATATGCTAGGTAAATCTACAGACCTTTTTGCTATAAAAAGTTATGCAAGAAATATATACCCCTGATAATCCCTGGAGGAAAGACTTCAAAAACATTACATTCAAATAAGGATAGAATTTCCAAAGAAGTCCTCCATATCCCTGATTTTAAGGTAGACATCTGCAGGAAGAGAGAAATTTAAATTTGTTGGAAAATAAGTGAAAACAAATTCTGTACTTAATGAATATTGCTGAGTATTCAAACATAGATTCCTGTCAGAAACAAGTTTCCACAATGGTAAAAATACTTTAAATTTACATGGCACCTTCTGTAGAATTAATTTAGCACTAAGTTGGAAAATGTTAAGGGTAGCAATATTATATATTTAAAGGTATAGGAAGAGGGAAAATAAAACTGGTTATTTCTACCTAGCAAGACAACAGACCATTTTAAGTCACGAATTAAACCAATCTAGCAACAAATTTTACAGATTTAATTCAGGGAATTGACCAGTTGCTTGAGATAAATGAATCAACGATCTTTTAGTAAAATCCACAGATTATGTTTGAACAAAGATTAGTGCCTGAAGTTATTTTTAAATGATATTTTGAATTAAAATATGACATTTAACAATTTAGTCCTTCAGATCTGAAAATAAAATTATTTTGCAAATGTACCCAAATCTATAAATGACAGTCATCAATTCAGAAACCCTAATAGGAATTGTTACTGAGAAATTCTGATGGTAGTATTGAGATCTCATTCTTTTATCTATCACAATTTTATTGAATTTCTTCTTTATGTCAAGATAAGTACTGAGCTGGGGTGGGGGGCATTTCTGTAGTCAACAATAACACCAAAAATGAGAATTTTTTCTCTCATAAAGCCAGTTTCAGTGAAGATATTCCTTTTTGTAAAATGTGTTCCTTGCAAATACAATCATTCCTTCTTAACATGAGATTTAAGGAGTAATAATATTGCTAAATGTATTAGTTATTTCTTAACCTTTTATAAAATTAGTTTTCTGGCACTCTTAATTTTATATATAAATGAAAGTATATTTTACATATACTACATGTAATATATTATAAAATATAATGTAATGTAATATAATAATCACATTGTAATTCCCAAAAGCAGTTTAAAATTGGCCCAGTAAAAACCTCTGAGGAAAAAGCTAGTTTGTGAACTTCTGAAGGTAATTTTCACCCCAGTAGGGCACTGTTTAGCACAAATTCTCTTGAAAACAGAGCCTGAGGCAAGGATTAAAATTTTGATCCTTCATCTGAGAAGTGCAAACCCAGGGCCATGAGGATGAAAAAAAGTGAAGCAAAAGTACAAAATATAAGTCTACTATACAATGTCACAGCACTATCATGTCAAGAAGGACCACTGAGACAGCATGTTGTTTGGTTCTGTTATAATTTGATACTTGGAACGTCTCAAGTTAACTTGAAGCCTGTATGACGTCTCCTGGAGAAAATACAAGATGAAGACCAAAGTGTAATTAAAGTGTAAGAAGAATCTCAACTAAATTGGGCTTTGAAGTGTGGTTTAGCAGGCCCCAGGTAAATGTTGCAGTGTATTTCAGTAAATCCACCTGTCCTATTCCCACTGTCTCTGGTGAATCCTCTCACCCTCCCACCCCCCCCCACCCCCCGCATCTCTGGCATACATCCAGTTCTTCCATGCCAAAATAAATAAATAAATCTTTAAAAAAAAATACATTACCAGATTCTGGTTTTCAGTGAGTCCAGTTAGAGAAATCTTTCAGTACTGCTGATACTCAGAAACTGACTCTCCCATCTAGAAGCTAAGGCCTAAGGGAGAAATCAAGCAACCATTTAAATTAATGACATTCAAAATTAATTCAATTTGAGTGACTTAAGTATCACAGAGCAGAATAAATTACAGAGTTAGAAGGTCAAGCTCTCTGGATTAAAATCTTATTCTCTCATCTTTATCTAAGTTGAAGTATTCATTCAACAGATATTTTTGAAACACAAGCACTCTACTAGGTAGTGGCACAGTGTTAAACAAAACTGACATTTTCCTTGGTTATATGGAGCTAGTGTGGGAGTAGATTTGTTAATGGCTTGGTTTTGAATGACTCCCTGTTTTGTTTCTTTATATTCCACATGTAAGTAAAACCATGAATTTTTTGGCTTTGTCCTGCTAACTTCTTTCACTTAGTATTGTCCACCTCCAGTTCTATCAATGTTGTTACAAATAACAATAGTATACCTTTGTTTATTGATGACAGTGTTTCATTGTGTGCATATATAACATTTTCTTAATCTACTCATCTGTTCTTGGGCACTTAGGTTATTTCAATAATGTGGTTATTGTAAAAAAAAAAATCCTGTACTTAACAGAGGAGTGTATATATTCCCTCAAATTAATATTTTTTCCTTCTTTGGGTAGGTACCTAGGCTGAATATGCTGGATGGGAGATCTATTTTTAATTTTATTTTAACATTTATTTATTTATGCATATGAGAACTGGGTGTCAGCCAGAGGTACAGGGAGTGAGAGGATTCACCAGAGAAAGCAGGGAGCAGAACAGGCACATGTACTGAAATACACTGCTGAGGGGAGCATGGTCCTGTGCCAGTCTGCATTCCCACCAATAGAGTACAAGTGTTCTTTTTTCTCCACATCTTTGCCAAAACTTGTCATTTCTGGTCTTGTTGATATGGACCATTTTCACAGGTGTGAGTTGTTATCTCCTTTTAGCTATGATTTGCACTTCCCTGATACTGATGATGAGCATTTTTTCATGGAACTGTTAGCCATCTTTAAGTCTTTGGAAATATGTCTATTTAGCAATTCTGCCCATTTTATAAATGGGTTACTTGTTTACTAGCTTTTGGTTTTGCTTATTCTTTTTCTACTTTTTTTAAAGATTTATTTATTTATGCATACAAGAGCTGGGGTGCAGGCCAGAGGTGCAGGGGCTGAAAGGGTGAGAAGACTCACCAGAGACAGAATGAGGAGAAGAACAGGTGGATCAACTGAAATATACTGCGGAGGGGAGCAGCAGGAGAGACAGGAGAGGTCTGCTGTGCCACGTGGGTCAACTCCCTGGCTAAGGATTGAACTGGAGCTATAGTGGCTGTGGATTGCTTCATAGTGCTGACATTTAATCCCTTGCGCCATCAGGGAGGCCCTGTTCTTTTTTCTATTTCTTTAAGGGGAAAGGTAAGGCTATCTGAGCTCTTTCTTATTTCTTGATGGAGCCTATATTTCTGTAGAGTACCCTCTTGTTACTTCTTTTTCTGTGTCCCATGGTTCTTACAGGCTGCGATTTCCTTTTGCTTTTCTCCAGGGTGCCCTTCATTAACCAACTGTTCTCACTGAGAAGCGTGAGTTCTCAGGCCTGAGACGGAGCTACAGGAAGCCCAGTGGAGCCAGTAAGGGAAAGGTGGGTGTCTTTCCTAGTGCCTGTCACAGTTCCTGACTTATTGTTTCTCAGACTCTCCTTCCTGCATAGACACAAGTTCTGTCTGTCCCAGATACAGGTGCCCTCCATGTGCTAGTCCTCCATGTCCCTGAAGGAAGCAGTCACTCCAGTATCCTGTCTGTCTGCTATCTTCCCTCTTCTGTCCAAAAGTATTTAAAAATACCTTTGATGTTGAGTCAGAAGTAATAAAAGAGAAGGATATTAGGTTAAATTATCACTCATAGCATTGTTGTATGGTCAAGTAGATAAAATATATGAAAGCACATTATTCAAAGGAAAATATTAAAACTCCACTGTTAAGGATGAAAAAAGAAATATAATGACCAAGGAATGAATATCAATGACATTTTAAAAATCCATGAGCAGAACTCTGATTTCTCATTCACTGGATTTGAATGAAAATTGTGTTTTATGGTTGATGCTTACTACTAGACTTGACTGCAACTAATCAGTAAAATGTAAATGTCTATTGGTTATGAGCATACTTATGAGAAGACGTGTATAAAAATTTTATAAAACAAGAAACTCTCATAGAAATTACTCAGTCCAGGGCCTCCCCTGGTGGTGCAGCAGTTGAGTGCTGGGCTGCGAAGCTGCCCACAGCCTCTGCAGCGCCGGTTCAATCCCCAGCCGCCGGCGAGGGTCCCACATGGCTCACAGACCTCTCCTGCAGTGCCCGCTGCTCCTCTCAGCAGTGTATTTCATTGGTCTGCCTGCTCTGTTCCCAGCTCTTGCTCTGGTGAATTCTCTCACCCTCCCACACTTCTGACTGTACCCAGTGCTTGTATAAATAAATAAATAAATCTTTTTAAAAAAATTATTCAGGCCACTAAAAAAGCAGTATGTTCTGAGAAACTTTAGAACATTTTTAGATTATTCTACATTGCCTTTGTGTTGCCAAAATAGTTGAAGATATGAACTATATCATCACAGAGTTTGTTAACAGCCAACGTAAAATTGAGTAAAAGTCTGCATGCCAAAATGCACAAGGAATCTCAATAACCAGGAGCAATGACACAGTGGATGAAAGGGTCAGGCACCTAAAAAACAGTCACTGATTGCCAACTCTGTAAGAAAATCCCTGAGGGCCTAGGGCAGTAAAACAAATGAACAAACAAACAATTCCTCTTTGTCAAAAGGCCAAACCATATACTCAATAAAACAAGTTCTGGCCAAATCCACAGACAAGACTATCTCTTGGGATATTTGATGACTCTGGCCTATGAAATATATCTACAAAATAACAGTAAAAATAGGAAGCTGCTAAAAATGTAAATGACTAAAGTCTTTGACTAAAGCAGGATAAAATACACCCATTCTAACTAAATAGATTAACCTCCTCATCTTCCTTTACTTTTATTGACTTTTATACTTTGTATGTATTTTTTTATATTGTTTGTTTTTGTTTTGATAAATGTGTGGTATACCCTGAAGGAGATAACTCCATTTGGCGGCACCACTCTAAATGGAATGCTATTTGCCAAGAATATCAGAATCTAGATATAACTGCAAATTGGTCTAATCTAAAAGATCCTTTTAACTTTTAGCATTCAGGTTTGAAAGAAAATAACACCATAAAATACTAGTTAGATGTAACTGAACACATACTAAAGAATAATGTATTACAGTTTTACTAAACAAGAATCTTGAAGATAAATTTACATAAAACAAACATAATCTGGAGAATATATGTCTGCAATGTTAATTTTAAATTTTCATCAATAAATATTTCTCAAAAAATTATTAACAGACATCATGGGAATTATCAGAACAAATCTTCAAAATACATACAAATACAAAAAAAATCCAAAATTGAATAAAGTAAAATTGAAAATATTTGTCATCCAAAAAAAATTTAAAGGTATATAATAAAGCAGGAGAATATGACCCATAACCAATCAGTTAAAATTAATCTAGAGCTAGTTAGATGTTATAAATAGCAACAGATACATTTAACCTGTTATTGTAACTATATTCCATATGTTAAAAAAATTATAGAGACAAATATACAGATGGAAACTTCTACAAATGGAAACTACAATATATAATGAAAATTTATTTGAGGACATTAGCGAAGGTTTAGATGTTACAGAAGAAAGGTTTGATGAAATTACTAACCCTGAAGATAACAATGGAATCTATTCAATATGAATCCAACAAGATAACTAAAAAGTAATAAACAGAACATCAGGAAACTTAATTACAACATCAAATGGCCTAATATTATTGTAATTGAAACCCCTAAAGTGGGAGGGTGAATTGTGGAGTAAGAGGGAAAAAATATTTAACCATGGCTGAATATTACAAATGTAATGAAAAATATAAATGCACAGATTCAAGAAGTTCAACAAACCCTAAACTGCACCAAAGCATAGTATAATAAGATATTGAAAACAAATTATGAAGAGAAAAGCCACAAATGCAATCAGAAATACACAAAGTGCTTTACAACAAGAAACGAAAATAGAGATGGCAGCATACTTATTTTCATCAGGGAAAGAAACTATCATTAAAACAAAAAGATACCATACCAAATGAGAGAAAATAATTACACATCATACATCTGACAAGGGGCTAATATCCAAGATATATAAAGGACCCATGTGACTCAACAAAAAGAAAACAAATACCCCAATCAAAAAAATGGGCTGAAAAGCACATGGACACTTCTCCAAAGAAAACATACACAATGGCCAACAGGCACATGAAAAAAATGCTCATCACCACTTATCATCAGGGAAATGTAAATCAAAATCATAACGTGATATCATCTCATACCTGTGAGAATGGCCTATATCAAAAAGACCAGAATCATTAAGTGTTGAAAAGAGTGTGGCAACAAAGTCAGACTTGGACAGTATTGGTAGAATGTGGACTGCTTCAGTTCCTTAGAAAATACTGTGGAGTTTTCTCAAAGCATTAAAAAATAGATCTACCAATGACACAACAATTCCACTTTTAGGTGTCTACCTAGGGAGATTATGCGGTATGGGGAGCATCAGGAGAGGTGGCCCAATGGACTAGGTGGAGAATGATGGGTACACTGGTGGTGGGCGTTGTGTGTTCATATACATCTGAGAAGGTATGAATCTACATGATTAAATCATCTGTGGTGCTGTAAAGCAGTGTTTCCTCGATAAAAAGTAATAAAATTAAAAAAAAATAAGTAAAGGGAATTCAAAGGAATTGGGAATATTCTCCTGAAGTAAATACACTCACAACATAAAACTCCATCAAACAAGTGACACTGCTTAGCTGTGAAATTCAGTTGAATATGTTAGAATTTCTCCATTTCTTATTTTAGAGAGATGACCCAAGAGAACAGAGAGATCCTAAGTAAAGATTATCCTTGATTAACTTTGCATTGCCCTCTCTTATTCTGTTTCTCACTCACATGCTCCACTGATATTATGTTGAGATGTTGAACCATTTTTACACTTTTCTAATACTTTCACTTTTTTTTCTTTCTTTTTTGCTGATATTTTATTAGGTTAGCGATAACCAAGATGGAAATAATAAGCAATTATAGTCCTATCCACAAGACAGTTTGAGGGAAAATATGTTTATTAATGGAATACAGATTCTGAATGAAAAAAAAAATCATTTTTACCCCACATGACATTGAAAGCTATCATTATTTTTGGTCTTGAAAATTGTCTTGCACGTTTATTTTTTTTAAAGATTTATTTATTTATACAAGAACTGGGGTACAGTCAGAGGCACGGAGGATGAGAGAATTCTCCAGAGACAGAGCGGGGAGCAGAACAGGCAAACAGACCAAGGACACTGCTGAGGGGAGCAGCGGGTGAGGCAGGAGAGGTCTGCTGCGCTATGTAAGATTTGCCCTGGCCGGCCAGGATCGAACTCACGCAGCAGAGGCTGCAGACAGCTTCATAGCGCTGAGCTCAACCCGCTGTGCCACCAGGGAGGCCAGTCTTCCATTTTCAACGGACAGTATTTCTTAGTACACCTTAAGCTTTACTACTACTGCTGAATCACTCTCTAAACTATGGATGGAAATTTCTCTTTCTTCCTCCATCTCACTCAGTCTCTGTCTCTCTCTCTCTCACTTTCTCTTTCCTACTTTACAGTCTGACACAGTTTGATAGTCAGGATTTTTGCTTGGAAGAGACTGCTCTAGGTTTTATGCACATCAAGTAATCTCTCGCAGTCTCTGTCATTTTGCATGGTTCCCAATTTGGGGCGTGTAACTGGATTACACTCTCTGATGTCCCAGATGACTTAGTCTCCTGTTCCTCCTAATTCTGAGAGCTGAAAACCCAGAGTGATTCTCTGCCTCCTATTTTGGGCATTCTGTTTTATTATTTCAGCTTTATTGAAATATAATTGACAAATAAAATTGTATATATTTAAAGTGTAAAATTGAACAATTTTATATATGTACAATATATGTATACCTTGGGAAATGATTATCAAAATCAGGTTAACTGCCTCACAGTTACACAGGTTTGTACACCTGTGTGTGGTGAGATTGGTTAAGGCCTATACTCTTGCATGCTGTATATTAGAGTCCCAGAGCTTATTCATTTCACAACTGAAGACTTGTACACTTTTACCAGTCTTCTTTTAAAGAAAAAAACATTTATTTTTTAAAATTTACTTATACGTACAAGAACTGGGGTGTAGGCCAGAGGTATGGGGGGATGTGAGAGGATTCACCAGGGACAGGGTGGGGAGCAGAACAGATGGATCTACTGAAATACACTGCTGAGAGTAACAATGGGTGAGACAGGAAAGGTCTGCTGCACCTTGTGGGTCAGCTCCCTGCTGGGGATAAAATTCGTGCAGCAGTAGCTGGTGACAGCTTAATAGCACTGAGACTTTAACCCCTGGGCCACCAGGGAGGCCCTGACCAGAGTCTTCAACTCTCCCGCATAGTAACCACTATTATTTTATTCTCTGTTTCTAATAGACTGAATTTTTTTTTCTTTAGATCATATCTAAGTGATAACATATAGTATTTGTCTTTATCTCCCATACAAATTTTACTTAATATAATGTCCTCCGGATTCAAATTGTGGAATTGAAAATGGTAGAATTTCCCTCTTTTTCATGGCTGAATAATACCTGCGCGCGCGTGCGTGCGCGCGTGAGCATGCGTGCGTGCGTGTGTGTGTGGGGGGGGGGGGCAAGAATGTAGAATTCATATACACATATATCTTCTTTACCCACTCATATATCCATGGATACTTAGTTTTTATATCTTAGCTATTGAGAATAATGTGCATTGAATATAAGAGAGCAGATATCTCTTGAGATACTGATTTCAGTTGTTTTAGCTATACAGGCATACCTTGGAGATATTACAGAATCAGTTCCAGACCACTGCAGTAAAGTCAGTATCATAGCAAAGCAAATTACACTATTTTTTTGATTTCCCAGTGAGTATAAAAATTATACTTATGCATACTGTAGTCTATCAAGTGTGCAATATCATTGTCTAAATAAATAATGTACATACTTTATTTATTTAATGTGACACAGACACAAAAGAGCGTGTGATGATAGAAAAATAATGTCGATAAACTTGCATGACGCAGGGTTGCCACAAACCTTCAATTTATAAAAAATGTAATATCTGTAAAGTAGAATAAATCAGGTATACCTGTAAATCCAGAAATGTGATTACTGGGTTCTAATACTTTGAAATCTGTGCAAAGTAAGTGGGTTTTACAAGGTTAGCGCCAGCCTTGAGTGCTGGGGTAGCAGTTTGCAGTCCAAAGTATTACTCTCTCTGTTCTCTAGACCAGAGCCCCAGCTAATCTGAAATGCCCCAACTTCTCCGCCTGTGTTTTCCCTCCACAAAGAGTGTGGACTTCACACAGTTACACTCTCCAACAACAGAGTCTCTGGCAGAGTCCGCAGCCTGGTTCTTTATTGCCCCCAACAGAGACCTCACTCTCCAGGCACTTCTCTCTATCCGTCTCCCATTTAATGTAGTATGACTCTTCTCAGTGTAGTATGACTTTCCTTTCTGCAGTCTGTTTTGGTCTCTCCGGTCCTAAGTGTGCTCCACCCATCCCAAGCCACTGGACTCTTCAGGTGCACCGTTCCCCTGAATAACTACTAGGTGTCCTATCAGAAGCAGAGCAAAGAACTGTCTCTGTCATCACGGAGGCTAGATCTCTTCATCTGAATTCCTTTTAAAAACAGAAACTTTTTTTTAGTAAAACTTGGTGTTTGCTCTAAGGACAAAATAAACAGCTATATCTGACTTCCACAATGCAGGCATAATATTAGCAATCTATGATCAATGTACTGAAAGTACCATGAATTTCACCATCTCTTTAAGAGTTAAAAACCAAATTGGCATGAAAGGGATGGTAGGGAATTTTTTTAAAAAAAACAAATATTTTTCAATGCTTTTTAAAAAGAAAGACATTTTGATATGCCTCTCTGAGTATTTTATCTCTTTTACATATGAAAAAGTCCACAGATTCATAAAATATGATCCAAAATTACACAAAAATCAAGAAAACAGTACGCTAGAGATTTTAATGAAACCTGCTAATACAATCTATTTGTATTATAAAAAATAGATTGAATAAAAATAGATACCATCTACCATATTGAGAAAAATTGATATTATTTCTAAACAAAGTTGTTTTTAACATTGTTTTCTGTTAGTTATGAGGTTTAATTTTACTTTTCAAAAATTAATAGATGTGATCATATTTTTAGAAAATAAATACTGGTACCTCGAAATAATTTTATATAGCTTTTTGTGTCCCTAATATAACATTTTTTTTTACTTAAACACTTTAAACAAGCAGCAGTAAATCTTCAAGATATTTTTGCCCAATTCCTACAAATTCCAAGTAAACATTCATTAAGGCATCATGCTAGTAAATTTGAACTGCAGTCAGCTTTTATGTAATGACACCCCCCAAAAAACCTGATGGTGGTCGGCACTCAAGTGAAGGAGAGAGGGTGAGAAGGAAGAGTAAAAGGAAAGAAGAAAGGAAGGAAAAATGGAAGGGAGGGAAGAAGAGAAAAGGAGGAGAGGGATGGGGAGAAAAACAGAGGGGAGGGGAAGAGAAGAGACTGGAGGAGAGAAAAGGAGGGAAGGCAAGGGGAGGAGAGGGGAGGAGAGGGGAGGGAAAGGATATGAGGGGAGAGGAGGGAAGGGGAAAGCAGGGGAGGGGAAGGGAGGGGATGAGAAGAAAGAAATAGATAACAGCAAGAAGCATGCATTAAATTCAATTCACAATGAAATCAATCTGTCAAATCACAGGGTACTCTGCTTTTGACACATGATATTCATCTTTATGTGAGTATTGCTTTATTAATATGAAACTTTTAGGTATTAAAAAGATCTTTTTGTAAGTATCTTGTGAATCTGGTGTGACTAAATAGGCATATCTATATGTTTGGACTTAAATACCTATTCTTTAGTATGTATTGCTATATATAAAAAATGAATTAGAGCTGTTAGAAACATCTATTCATTTTGAAAAGTACATTTTCTGTGTATCTATTTCATTGGAGAATTTTTTTTTCTCTTTTATGTTTTTCAGTTTCCATCACTCATCTCTGAATGTCTTTAAATATGTTTTTCAAATCCCCTTCTATTGTGCAACTATTCTCTGTGGCAGTCTCCTGTCTGCAAAGGTCATTTACTATCAAGTTTACTGTATATGCCTAATTTTATATTGTGTAATAAATCTTCTGCAGCCCCTACATGTGACAAGTCTGAAGGTTCAATCAGAGGTTGGGTGTATCAATGTTTAATGCATTTCTCAATAAAAAATTAGCACTTGTCTTCAACTAAAATAAATGTTCTTGCTTTATGTGCTCTGTTTTACAAGACTATTAAAATAGGTTTTTATTATAGCTTTAATATTCAGATAGGGATAGTGTCAAATTGAATTGTTAGGTTAACAAAGTAAAATAAACTGTGAACATGACTAGATTATATCTGAAAAATCTAAACCATACAGGTAATCAAATAAGTGGAAACAAAGAACATACTATATTTAATCCACATAAAATAATAAAGTGCTTTCATATTTGAAAAAAAAATGGTTATGTAGGTTATGTGCTAACAATTAAAAAGTGAAACTAGCTTTTATTTTTTTATTTTAGAGGTAAAAAAATGATTCAAAATATTTTGTTTGGAGTAGCAAGTATTGTATAAACAACAGTAACAACAAAATCACTTAATCATTTTGCAAATTGTTAATACTTGAAAACTTATTCCAGGATGTATGTCCTGATTAATAAATTTCTTTCCATTTCAATTGTACCTCAGTCTTTAAGCTAAAGTAAGTGAATCAATGATTTGAAGAATTCTAATTTTTTAAAATTTATTCATAGTAATGTATATATATGTAGTATTATTTCTGAAAAGAAATATTTTATGTATAGCCATTGTTTTTGTTCAAAGAAAAACATTTTGCAATATAAAATCTCATTAATCATTCTTATAAATTAGTTCAATACAGAGATTTTAGAGACCAAACCATATTACAAATCTAAAATAGAAATCAACAGAGTAACATATGCACATTAAAACTGATGTAATTTTAAGATTCTCCATGGTCATTTGGAGGGAAAATATAAACCAGCTTGCTGATAGAATCAGAGGACTCTTATATTCAGTCATTTAAACCAATGCAATTTCTAATGGTTTTACTTGTGCTATGGTGAATTTACTATAAATCCCACCACTGTGACAGATTCAATCAGTCCATTTGTTGAAATGACAGGTCATATTTGCAGGAGAATGATCCAGCACCAAATATTTCAAAATCACTAAAGATATTAAAAATGACAAAGAATGCAAAGAGCAAGAAAATAGCAGTCAGTACAACGCAATTTCTGAAATAAAAAGACACTTAGATATCTGCAAAATTACCTGTAACTTGCTGCTGAAAACAAATTGCTATCAAATCTCACATTAAGAATACTTTGCACTTTAATTAGCTTCTGCTAAGTTTGACAATATTCTCTTTGATGCAACTTTTCTGTATCATAATTTCCATTGAGAAGCAGTGAAGCATGCAGGAAAAAGCACTAGGTACTTAGAAGCTCTGACTGTTATTCCCAGCTCTGTGACCTTGAGCAAACCTTTTAACTTCTCCATACTCTGATTACCTAGTTGGAACATGTGAAACATCAGTATTCCCTTTATTGCACAGCTGGAGATTTAAAAACCAAATTTTTAAAAATCAACATCATATAAATTGGTAACTGAGACACTTGTAAGATACTTCATTGTTTTCATGATTTTTGTGTTAAGAAATATTTAAAAAATTCTCTGATTAATCTTAAAAGTTATATTATTACTACTTTGGAAATTATTGATTATTCTTTCCTCAGAAATTAGTTTTGTCTTTTTTTTACACTTAACATCTTCTGACTAACCCATTTTCATATTAATATATGAAAATGCAAACTATAATTGTATTATAAACTAATTTATTGAAGTTGATTTCCAATTTCTTTATTTAAAGAGCATTATGACTCTTAAGCAAATTAAATTCCATAAGACAATAACAAGAAATGAAATACAATTTTATCTGAGATACAAAGAATAGTCATCAGTCTCAATCTGGAGCCTGAAATATTCTCTTTGAAATATTTGAATGTCCCACAGAGTTAAAATGTAAACAAAGATTCCATTTTCTTCTGGAAGTCAAAAATATTGTGAATTCATTTACCCTGGCCAAAAGATTTAATAGAAGATTCTATAGAGAGAGCACTAATTTCTAACTTTGTAATGTATGCATGTTTATATACATGAAATTTGTGTATATTAACTTTGTAAAATATATCTACATATTTCTAAATAAATATATATACTACTCATCCTGAAGAATCTACAAATATTTGTTCCATATCGAATACATATTCAAATAGTGTACTGATAATTAAAATAGATGTTTTTATACATGGATGTATAAATAGATTAGATAATAGATGAGAGACAGAAAGATAGCTATTTAGCTAGGTAGATAGACAGGTCTTGGAACATATTATTTAATCTCTTCAATTTTTGAGTTTCAGTTTCCACCTTTGTACAAAGAGGATAATAATAATGCATAATTAACATAGTTATTAAAATTAAATAATGAAATGTCTATAAACTGTTGACTTGTAATAAGCACCTAATAAGTACTGAATATTTATATTATTATTATTACCATTGTCATTATTATTCCATAACTAATTAGCTATACATTGCAGATCATTCTATATAAAATTTATAGGTCCACTGGATGGTAAATGGCCACACATGGCCATTATATGAAGTCCTAATTCATTTTCCCTAGCAGTTTTCTATTTTGGTGTATATATTTTGCTGCAAGTATTTGTTATTTCTAAAAAGTCATTGTAATGAATATTCCTTAACATGGATTTTCATATTCTCGTGGCATTGAGGACTGTTTGTTAGAAACTTGTCACTAAATGACTAATCCTGAATCTAAGATATGCTAAATTAATTATGTCATCATTTTAAGATATTGTCAGTAGTCATTAATATACAGATCACTGATATGATTCTATAGCATGTAACTTTTTAATTAGAGAATATAGTACTATTTCTAATTACTGTCTATACAGACAATTTTAAATTTTTAGCATTGCATTATGAAAGCTACAGTTATATATGTGGATGATTGATATTAATAATAAACATCATTTTAGAACTAATGAGCAAAAAAATTTGACTTAGGGATTTGGTATTTTTAGTTACATTTTAATTCAAATATGGAATTGAAATTAATGAAGAAATAAAATATATTTAATGCCTCACCTTTCCTTTGTTAGCTTACAAATAAAAAAATATCTCTTTGAAAAAACATAAAACACTTGCACAGATTTTAGAAAATTACATGCAATTAATATCTGTCCATCAAACAATTTATATTTAATAAGGATATTTCCATTTGCTGAATACAAGAATTTCCTTAAAAAAAGTTTTTGTTAGCTTATTTGAGTTAATTTTAAAAGTTAGACATAAATGGAAATATAGAATAATGGGAAAACTGCTAACAAAGAGAGGTAAGAGGTCATGGTCAATGAGATGCTGACCAGAACTAGCATAAAGATGATTTACATATGTGGTGTGGTGACATTTTATAGAGGGAATGACAAGCTTCAGTTTTAATAAGGAATTCAAGTAAATAAGAAGTACTTATCTAAGCCCATGGAAACAGAATACAGAACAACCAATACTCACACCAGTTTGCTATCACTGTTTTTTTTTTTTTAAGATTTATTTATTTATGTATACAAGAGCTGGGGTACAGGCCAGAGGTGTGGAGAGTGAGAGAATTCACCAGAGACAGAGTGGGGAACAGAACAGGGAGACTGACTGAAATTCACTGCTGAGGGGAGCAGCAGGCAAGACAGGAGAGGTCTGTTGGGCCATGTGTGTAGCTCCCTGGCTGGGGATCGAACTCTTGCTGCAGTGGTTGCAGATTGCTTCGATAGCTTCGTAGGTTGTGTTTTAACCCCTTGCACCACCAGGGAGGCCCTGCTATTATTGTTTAAGAAAACAATAAGATTGGAATTAGATCCCAGGATTGTCCTTTTTTTGGGGGCGGGGGACAGCAAATTTACCATAATTTCTACATATTTTTGTATTTTTTAATTGAAATAAATTGATTTTCTACATTGTCTATGATTGAGAGTAGAAGTCCACACTTCTTCATATGTATGTTACCACACTATACCTACCACAGACCTTTGGACACCTTCCCCTCTCCTGGTAGTTTCAATTTCACATTGAGACTTCTAGGGTTTATGGGTTTTGCCTGTTTCTTTGCTTTGTTTTACTACATTCACGTATGTGTGAAATCATCTGCTATTTATCTTGCTCCTGATTTACTTATCTTAGCATAATGTCCTTCAGTGCCTTCTAAGTTGTGACAAATAGCAAGAATTCATCTATTTTTTATAGATGAATAGAATCACACTGTATAGATAACAGATATAAGCCCTTTGTCAGATAGATGATTTCCAATTTTATCTCCCATTCAGTAGTGTGTCATTTCCTGTTGAAAATAGTTGCTTTTGCTTTGCAGAAATGTTTCTTTTGATGTAGTTACATTTCTATATTTTTGCTTCTCTTTCTCTTGCTGTTGGAGTCTAGTTCCCATTGAAGCCAATGACATGGTAGATTTTGTCTGTTTTCTTCTATGTATTTTGTGGGTTTAGGTCTTACATTCGTCATTAATTCATTGTGACTTAAATTTTTATATGGTGTGAGATAGTGGACTACTTTTATTCTGGATAGGCATAGGCCTATCCAGTTTTCCAATAACAATTTTTTGAAGAGACTTCTTTCTGCAATGTATGTTCTGAGATACATTATCAGAGATTAAATGACCACACAATTATGGGTTGACTTCTGAGCTCTCAGTTCTGTTCCTTTGACTTATGTGCTTATTTTAATTCCAGTGCCATTTTGCTTTGATTACTAGACCTTTGTAATATAGTTTGAAGTCCAAGAATGTGATGCTACCATTCTTCTTTTTTTTTGGTCAGGATTTTTTTGGTTCTTCAGAGTCTTTTGTGGTCCTGTGTACATTTCAGTAATGCTTGTTATATATTTTGAAGAATGCCTTTGAAATATTGAGAAGGATTGCATTGAATCTGTATATCATTTTGGGTAAAATGGTCTGTTAAACAATAATAATTCTTCCAATCATTGAGCAGAGATCTTCCTATTTCTTTGTCTTTTCTTCTATTTCTTTTAACAATATCTTTTTTTTTAAAGATTTATTTATTTATCTATACAAGCACTGGGTACAGTCAGAAGCGCAGGAGGTGAGAGAATTCACCAGAGCTAGAGCAGGGAGCAGAACAGGCAGAAGGACCGAAGTACACTGCTGAGGGGAGCAGTGGGCGGCAGGAGAGGTCTGCGTGCCATGTGGGACCCTCCCCTGGTGGCCGGGGATCAAACCGGCACTGCAGAGGCTGTGGGCAGCTTCACAACCCAGTGCTCAACCGCTGTGCCACCAGGGGAGGCCCTCTTTTAACAATATCTTTTAGTTTACATTGCATAGATCCTTCACTTCCTCTGTTGAGTTTGCTTCTAGGTGTTTAATTATTTTTACATTATTATTAATGGAATTATTTTCTTGATTTCTTTCTCTTCTAGTTAATTGTTTGCAAATAGGAACACAAATTGATTTTGTAATCTGTCATTTCACTATACTGATACATTTTTTTCTAATGTGTTTTTTGTACAATCTTTAGGGTATTCTATGTATATTATCATGTCATCTTCAAGTAGTGATAGTTTTACTTCCTTCCCAATTTGGATTCCTTTTATATTATTCTCTTGCCCAATTGTTCTAGCTTAGGAGTTCCAACACTATGAGAATAGTGGTAAAAGTGGACATTCTTGTCATATATCAAATCTTAAAGGAAAAGCTTTCATGTTTTCACATGAGTATTGCCTTATTTGTGTATTTGCCATATGTGATCTTTACTATGTTGAGGTATTTTCCATTAATCACAGTTTTGTTGGGGGATCATAAATGGATATTGAATCTTAGCAAATGCTTTCTCTGCATCTATTGATATGATCGAATGATTTTTATCTTTTTCTTTGTTAATGTGGTAAATGTGATTCAACAAGAACTGAAAACTTGTGCACACATTATACACAAATAGTCACAGTAGTCAATATGGGGAAATGACCCAAATTGCCAGCAACTGATGAATGGACAAAAAAATATTCTACATCCCTACAATAGAATAGTATTCAGCTTCAGCCATAAAAAGCAATGAAATGCTTATATATTCTAGCAACTGGTAAGACCTTGAAAACATTATGCTGATCATACAGAAATTGCAGGTTTTCAGGCCTACTCTCCCAGCCAGGAATGGATCCCAGGCTGCAGTGTCAGCTCTGAGTCCCAGCCACTAGACAACCATGGGTTGGTATCTCACGAAGCAGCAACTGGAACTTCGCTGACACTCAGGCAAGCATGCAAAGAGGCAGATTTGCTTAGAGAAAGAAGAAGTTTATTGAAGAGAAAAGGAATAGAAACAAAGTGGGACTCCCAGGCCATGGAATCAGGCCAGGGAGGGACAAGGAAGCTGAAGTGGAGTCATGCCTCAGGGAATATACACCTTCTTTTCCTAATTATTCTAAAGCACTACCAGTATCTTTGTGATTGGTTAGTTTTCAGTGGTCTCACTCACTGCCTGAATGTCTCTGGCCCAGAAATAAGACTCTGTGTTGCAGTCCTTATTTTTTTTCTTTATCGTCCTTGTCCAGGAATGTCCTGTTGCCCCTAGTCCTGGAGTGTGAATAGTTCCCGTTGGAATTTGTTGCCCTTATCTCTGGAGACTTCCTTAACTCTCCTGAAGTCCCTGCACTACCCCTGAAGCTGCCTGATTATCCCTTACTCCCTCTAGGACTCACTAAGTGAATGAAGTCAGTCATGAAAATTATGCCTTGGATGATTCCATTCATATGGAATATCCAGAACAGCAAAATCATAAAAACAAATGGTAGATTAGTGTTTGCCAGAAGCCAAGAATGAAGGTGGAGTGAGGTGTGATTAGTAATTGGTGATTGGTACAAGGTTCCTTTTAGGGGTAATAAAAGTAGTCTGGAAGTTTAGATAGTTGTATAACAATATACCGGAAATCACCACAGTTGTGAAGTTTGAAAGATGAGCAAGAAGTGGAGAAGAGACATGACAACTGAAACCTGCGTATGTAGTTCATGGTAGTCCATATTAACCTGTCCTTTTCTCAAAGCCTCCAACTTCACTCCCAACAGTAACTTGTAGCAGAGCTGTTGTTCTGCCAAAGAACCAAACTTGTTTTTATCTCAGAGCTGAGATGTTGACAGAGTAGTTCCAGCAGGAACTGAAGACAATGGGCTGGGGTGGTATACCTGCCAGCAATGTTAGTGAGCAACTGTGAAAACTAAAGGTTTCCTAAAAAGTCAGATCATATAAACTTTCCAGAAAGAACACAGCTACTGTTTCATGTTTAGCACCCAAAGTCTCACAGGTATCTTTGTAGTGAATACTAAGCAAAAAACATAAAAGGAAAAATTCTGGGAAATGTAGTTCAGTTTAGCAAAATTGACATATTCTAAAGCCACAATAGCCCACCACTTAAGTATGATCATTTTTCATCATACTTAATTTTCAAGTAAATAACAGTGTCACTCTTCTGCCAAATTTTATACACCTAGCCTGCATATAGCCAAAAGCTCATTAACTTTCTCCTTGGTTTGTGAAGATAGGTGACCTGTGTTAACATCTTGGCCTTGCAGTGTACTAGGAATTATCTCAGGAGGTTATTTAATGTCTATAGCACTAAACCTTCTCTTTGTCAAATGGGTATGATAATAACCTCACGGATTTTGTAAAATTTAGGTAAAATATATATAAATCAGAGAGTAATATGCCTATACTAAACATTAACATTTTAATTGTACTTTTAAAATAGTAAGATGCAGTTTTGCAAAAATTAATCAGGCTAATAAATATTAAAGTAATGGAAAAAATCATAAAACAAATATTTTTATTCAAAATGTGTTCTGAAATTAAATTTTGTTATTTGTCCCATATAACAAATACTAAGGTGATGTATTTTCAATTGTTTATGAGTTTCTCTGTTCCTCATTGGAAGAATCTCACTCTATTTATTTAATCCATAATTTTTAAAATGTTCTTTCATGAAATGTATGTCATATACATATTATTTTATTTTATGGTTTATTTCTCTACAATGCATATTGTCTTTTTAGTATATTTTTCATTGCTGTTCAGTCTTCTTATTGAGTTAGTGCCCTTTTGATATCATAAAACTATTACTTTAGCTAGCATTTATAAATTTGATGTTAACAGGACAGGAAAATATGGAAAGAGAAAAATAGTTAATAAATGTATAAATATATTCACAACAATGAGATATACATATAAATTGACACAGTTCTTAATTCTACAAATAATAACAGGGTCGCAGCTGGAACATATCTAACTTCCTTTATCCATTCATGTTTCCCGGCTCCCCAATTGGTCAGTTCCTTGCCTACTGGGGTGACTCAAACTGTCTGAGTTGAATTGTTAAATTGGTTTGGTTTGGTCCAGCCTGAATTAGGTTGTTTGTAGTTCTCCATTTACTTGATCTACAGGATATGGGAGTGCTAAGAGACATCTCAGGGAAGCTTCTGAGTTCCAGCCATAATCTCTTTTCATTCACATTGCATACTAGTATCTCAACTGTCTCCTGAAATTCAAGATCAATCACCCCAATCAGCACATTAATTTGCCTGATAATTTATCCAGCATCTGGACTCAAAACAGTCAGGTGGCAATATCAACTTCAGGCTTAAAGAATCTGATTGTGTATCCTATGATGGAAGCATTCTATTATTGGAAATTAAGACCACTAGATCAGTAGAGTCCACATTTGGGGGAAAAGGAAGTAAGTAAAATTTTATTAGTGGCTCAATAGGGATAATATTGAGAAATGCTACTCACATTAATACCCTTGATTTCTAAACCTATAAATACTAACAGAAAAAAGCAATACACACACACACACACTGTATACATGCACTGAAGGAAATTGCCCCAACCCAATGTATGGCAACTGTGGATTTGATTTCTTTATACAAATTAGAGGAATGGTTGTCAGTCAGCATTATTCTTGCTTTGATTAAAGAGTAGTGCAGTTTGAAATGCTTACCTAATTGCGCTATTGTGTTTCAATTTCAATTTGGTAATTTTAATCTTGTCACTATTACAATGAAGTGTGAATAATTATTTCATGAATAATGCTGACTATTGTGGAAACAAGAGGTGGTATACTGGAATGGAAGAACTTGTATTGTGAAGATAGATGACCTCTGTTAACATCTTGGCCTTGCAATGTACTAGGAATTATCTCAGGAGGTTATTTAATGTCTAAATGCTAAGCCTTCTCCTTGTCAAATGGGTATAGTAATAACCTCACAGATTTTATGAAAATTAGATAAAGTATGCATAAATCAGATAGTAATATGCACATACTAAACATTAGCATTCTAATTGCACTTTTAAAATAGTAAGATGCAGTTTTCCATAAATTAATCAGGCTAACATATAATGAAGTAATGGAAAAAATCATAAAACAAATAATTTTATTCAAAATGTGTCCTAGAAATTGAATTTTGCTGTTTGTCCTATATAACAAATACTGGAGCATTTGTTTTCGTGTATGTCTGTTGCTCACTGAAAGAATTCCATTGTATTTCTTTAATAAGTAATTTTTAAAATGATATTTCAAGAAACATATGCCATATATATAAAATTATATTTTACGGCTTATTTCTCTACAATATTTATGCTTGAAAATATGACAGAAATTCATGTATCCCATGTCATATTTATATTATTTTTCATCACAATTTAGTCTGAATATACACTGTTTATTTTAACTAAAACCAATTTTAGTTATTTTGAAATCAATATTTTAACTAAAATCAATGGATTTTTAGAAGCTCCAATAGTGTATTGAAGAAAATATATTCTCTGTCCAATCTATGATTAAACTACCTGCCCAACCGCAGCATGATCTTTTTTATATATAGAAAATATACTGTCATTTGGTCATGAGTAACAATAAGTGTTTTCAACTGCTCTTTTTTATTTTAACTTCAAAACACCTTAAATCACTCATAAAAGCATAGCCAGTGAGCTCTGCTTTCATTTCATATGCATGTTCTCTAATCTTATTTATATTACAATATCTATTTAAAACATGCTGTATAAGTTCCAAAAATAAATTTCTTTTTATGCTGTGTTTAAATCATTTCCCTCTTTATACTAGTGTTCATATTATGAGAAGACACCTGTTTGCTCTGTTCGAAGTTAATATTTATGAGGATAGGCGCCCTGAAAACATCAATCCTTTCAATAGTTCTTTAGAAACTTAATGTAAAAAAACAATAATTGTATAGAAACATTCTAAGCTTTTAGTTGTAAATTGATGGGAAGATAAAAGAAGTTATGATGACAATTATGCAAATGAGTGTAGAAAATTAGCTTGCCAGGGTACTTGTTTCAGGAATAATTTTAAAAGCAAGAGGAAAACAAAGGAATTAGAGATGAGCTAGTTCAAAAACACAACACTGTCATTGACATAAATGACTTCCATTCATTTCATCATTATTAATCTTTATTTTTTAATTGTTACTGATTTATGCATTTGTCTTCTGTATCATTTACTTATTGAGTTAAAAGTAAGCTTCTCAGATATTGCTAGAAAAATGTTAAAACTTTCACATATAATAGGATAGTAACCACCCAGTTAAGTATAACTAAATAAATAATTTTAAAAGCATACAAATATGTCTGTAATTAAACTAAAAACCTGATGATAGTCTATTGCTTTTCCTGTTAACTTTTTCTTCATTTCATAGTTTTTTTCCAATGTGTCTCTGTTCATTTTAAAGAAATCACATCTAATTTATTTAATGACATGTATTTAGATCTTATGAAATCTAAAAATAAGCTGCATATGAGAGGCACCTGAAAAACAAATGCTTATATATTTGAATGCTATGTGCAAGACAGAATTTATGAGGGCCAATGGGAAATACGTTTGGACACAAGAAATATATGAAAAATAAGTATAACCTTTATCATCACTCTATTAATAGCCCCTATATCAATGAATAACAATGTAAGAAAATAAAAAAAAATTAAAAATAAAATAATGAGTTCCAAAAAATATCACTATAAAAAATTGAAATGAAAAAAGTACCACAGGATTTTTGAAAATAAGGGAATTACAACTTTAATTTCCAAGACAGTAGAAAAGGATGTGACCTAAAATGGTTTATATTGACTTTCACCAACTACCATATGAAGCCATCAGACATTTCACACACTAATATCTCAGGAACCATGAGTCAGTCAAGTGAGAATCTGACTAGTGGCCACCATATGGAAACAATGGTGGGTCAAAGCAGAATTGGTGACAAGTGTTCTTGCTCAGGAAGAACTCAGTCAAGGCCAAAGGGTATAATTGTCTGGTTCCCTAATTTATCTTCTCATAACAGCACCCGTTAGATATTGATGCTGAATCACAGCACTAAGCATCACTTCAAGAAAGTAAGTGCTTAGCTGCGGATCACAGGGCAAGCCTGCTTTGATGCTCAGGGTTTGCAGACTGGTGAATTGGAAGCTTGAAGTTTCCCCATTGAAGGAAACAACTTTGATATAAGCCTTGGGGCTGAAATATCAAGAAAGGACTTCTAAGAATCAATTGATGATAAAAGCTCTATCCTGTTTTAACTTACTTTTATGTATGTGAAAAGAATGGCACCAATTATTCTGTTTGCTAAGCTGTTTGGTTGTTCCTGGTGGCAGGATGCCCATACTCCATAATACAGCGATGCTAACCCACAGAGACTTGTCAAATTAAACTATTAGTGGAAGGGGAAAAAATCAAGAAAACTTAGAACCTTCAGAAAATATTTTCACTTAAGTAGTAGATGGAATAGAAAGTATAAATATTCAGCTATTTTAGTAAATCTGTAGAAATTAAGGTAAGAGTTACTCTCACATTAAATAGGATGAACTAATACAAATACCTGTAAACAATGAGAATTTTCAAAATGACATCTATTAGGTTTAAAGTCCAAAAGACATACATTTGGGAGTGCTAGAATGAATATGCAAAGATAAAAGAAATCGGAATATAAATTTATCCAAATTTTAATGGCTATGCCAAAATATTTCCTCAAAAACATATTAGTCAATGCTTTCTAAAAGTCTATGAACTTTAAATCCATCTTTTATATTTTACACTATATATGCTAAATTATTGGTAAAGTTATATGCCCCAAGAGCATAACACTTTATTATTAGTGGTGTTATGTTAACCAACACACTAAAAGATGTCAGATATTTGCAAGAGTTTTTTCACATTTGGACACATTTTGCTGGTTTGTAAAAAGAAAAGATTGGATTAAATTATTTTTGAGGTCCTTTCCCATCTTAGAACTGTGGGATATTAAATACCAAATGACAACAATTTTGCCATTCAATTATGTAAAATGTCCAAAGTATTGCTATTTGATAGATTCTGTTATATTTCATATTTATGGAAAGGTTATTTCATAAATATCAATAGGACACTTTAGGACTCCATGAAAACATGTCTTTAGACAAATACTCCTCACAAAAATGAACCAAATTGAGAACTCTTACAAATATGTATAGTAAATTTCTTCTAATTAAGTGGAATGTGGCTGCTTATTAAGAAAAAAATCATATATAATAGATTTTAAAACCTGTATTTACCTCACTTTAAAATTAATACTACAGTTGAAGTTTTGCAAAGTACACTCTAGTGACAAGTTGAACTCTTACATAAAAATAATACTACTGCATGACTTTCATCATAAATCTTACATTCCTACAGGCAGGAAGGTAATAATGCTAACTTTTAAAATAAGCAAGTATGTATAACTAAGGAAATAATATGCTCCATAGATAATAGTCTCAAGAAAATAAAAACAAACATAAGTTAAAACTCTTGTTGGACATTTTGGTACATATTTGAACTTTTGAAACTTCTTATCTACTACATCAAATGTTAATGCAACAAAAGAATTTATATGCTACTTTATTTACACATGAGGCAATAAAGACCCTGCATGAATATTTGGATTTAAAATTTCTCTAACTCAAGAAATCCTGGCACATAGGGTACTTAATTCTACTGTAATTGAAGAGTTATCTGAACCCAATTTTCCTATATCATCCTGTGTATCCTTCCACCACAGCATTTAAGATTCTGTAATGAAACTGGGTGTTCAGCTTCCATTTATTCACTAGATTATGGGCTGCTTGAAGGCAAGATAAATATTTGATTCATTTTTATAGGCATGACTCCCAAATGCAGTCTGTATAATAAAGTATGAAATTAAAAAATGTTTGCTACATGAATGAATAATTTATGTGATACATTATATGTTGTGCTAAAGGCATATAAACAGTCAAAATGTATTATTTTAATTTGGGACATTTGACACTAAGTACTATTTCATATTTAAATCCAACTATGACTTTTTTGAAATTCCAGTTTGTTTGTTTAAGTTTAGGTGCATTGCCGAGTTAAACATTCTCCTCAGTTCACGGCACATCATCAGTTTTGATTCATAAAGACCTCTTTGAATTTTACCACTTTAAATTTTAATAGAAAATTATCCTCATTTCCACAAGCAATGTTTGAGAATATGGTTTACCAACAAAGACTTTAATAACTCTTGGTTTTTGACAATCTTGCAAGTAAATATGGTATCTCATGATATTCATATAGTTTTTTTACAGTCAAAATGAAATTGAATATCTTTTCATATGTTCAAAGGATAGTCACATTTTTTTCTTGAAAATTACCTGTTTACATATCTTCATCCCAGTACTTAGTCTTTTAGTTTCTTGACATTCTTTTCTCCAATGGATGTCTTCCGCCTAAATTTCCAAGACTGCAAACCTTTGTGTATTTTCAAATTTATACATGAATCCTATTTTTC
Organism: Talpa europaea; assembly: GCF_964194135.1. Classification (NCBI taxonomy): domain Eukaryota; kingdom Metazoa; phylum Chordata; class Mammalia; order Eulipotyphla; family Talpidae; genus Talpa; species Talpa europaea. Next base: position 44,154,219 of record NC_140069.1, read on the forward strand.
TAAACTGATAATTCTCATTCCCAACATCTAACAATCCTTCAATCATAAGGGCACCTACATAACACATTCTCCCTACCACCATGCCACTGACCTCACTCATCTTTTAATTTTGTCACTAACCAGTTAAATTTCTAAACAATTACTATTACTCTGTCACATACACCATCATATTCTTGATCAACTGAATGAATTACTTACTAGTTGGAAAATCTAAGCCTCTTACCAATTTAATTCTCCACTTATTCTGTCTGTCTTAACCTGTATAGCAGATCATGGCTAGATAGAAACAAATGCCTATGCTCTTAATCTATCTCATGCCCTCATTTTACTCATCCCCCAATACTTTCTTCCACATCCTTATTCTGAACTGAATTCCAAATTTCTTCCTTTTCTGAGAAATTCAAAGCTCAAAATCATCACATATTTTCATTTACCTGTGCCTATACCTGCATGGTCTACCTTGTCTCATACTGCTCCGGATGATTTTCCATGCTCATCTCAATGTCAAGCTTACAGTTTCCCAGTAGATCCTAGTTGCTTTTGTACTCTCTCCAGTTATTGCCCTTTCTATTTTTCTGCATTTTTTTCTTCTATACTGATCATTACAGTCAAGATAAGCATGCATCCTCCAAAATAATAAACTTATATGTCAAGATTACCAATGACCTGCATAGTTAAGATAACGGCTAATTTCTGTTTCTCATCTTACTATCAGCAGCATTAGTACCCCTCTTTCCTTAAAAGTTTCTTTACTTGGCTTTTGAAGTTCCTTACACTCCTGAATTTCTTACCAATTCTTTTCCTGGTTCCTCATATACTTGATATTTTAATGTTGGAGCACCAACAATACATCTCCTTGATTTTCTTCTCTTTTCTCTTAACATTTATTTCTTGCATCTCATCCTTTCTCTTAGATTCAATAAAATCTACATGCTAACAATTTCCTAATTTAAGTCTCCAATGTTAAACTTTCACCTGAACACTCAGAAACACACACACACAAGATCCATATATAAACTTTCTACTTTAATGTAAAACAAAAATCTCATATTATATAAAAGATCAACTTCTAACAGTCTTCCCAAAACATACATTCTATCTTCCACTGCTTTCTCACATAAATCTACACTAAATTTCCAAGGGGTAACCATCATTTGATAGTTCCAAACAGAGGTTCCAGTCCTTTCCAAGTTCTCCTAAAATTCTAGAAAATATGGCTAAGTTTTAAGTAGACCATTCAAATTCTCATGAGAATTATTGTGTACATAAAATGTGTACGAAGCAACAATGTCTCTTTGAATATGGTTGTAACTTATCAACACTAGAGTACATACATTGGATATGAAATTCAATATTGTGGTGCACACATTACTACAACTATTTATGAGTTATCAGGATTATTCAACATAACAAAAATTTTAGATCCTCATATCATGAACTCCAACCATATAATTAAATCCTGCATAAAATTTTAAAATAGATTATCATCTATAGTGCTATAGATTAATGAATTACAGAAACAATTCAATATTCATATCATATCTGACTATTCTAATACACAAAAATATCTCCATCTTCTGAACTTCAGAACAAGTAATATTTATACCACATATATCAAAGAGTTGGCAAGCATGTCAAAATAGTCCTGAGTTCAAGTGCCATTAATTTTAATTTTCTCAGTAGACCCTATAACTCCATTCTCAGAAAAGGACCTGAATTTGGGAGAGATAAAGCAAATTATTCATCAACAAGGTCACATAATTTCTTTACATCTAGTTTATTTTAATATTTTGGCAATAAATGTCAATAGTAAATGAAAAAGAATTATAATACCTCAAATCAGACTACCAACCATGAATGAAGTACTCTAATGTTTAAATACTAAGAACATAAGAATGATCCCATAAATTTTTTCATTTGTGACTATAAAAGCTACATAGTAGAGGGTTAAATAACAAAGTATAAGTTATCAGAAAATCAGTATACAAAAGGTCAAAATTTGAAGAATTTTTGACTGAAGGTATTCTCCTATTATCACAAGAAACTGAGAGGAACCACTCATACTATAATATTTTTGTTTAAGAAAAGCCTCAAAGAAATTTTCCAGAGAAAATTTTCAAAAATCCAAATGTTTACCAAAAAGCTGTTTTCACTGAGATTACTCCACATAAATATAGCTTAACTGAAAATGAAATTAAAGCAAAATTATTCTAGAAAGGAATATAAAAGTTATTCATAAAGATAATTTAACACTAACAACTAATAACACTAACAAGATGAATTAATCTACATATTTTTCATTCTAGGAACCAAATTATGCACAGCAATGAGAAAAAATTACTCATATCAAATAAAGCATTGTTGGCAAAGAAAGAATACTACTCAGGATAAAATTTTAAATATAAACTCATTTGCTCAAAAAATAATAGCATAGGAAATAGATGTAAATGGACTTTTTTTTTTCTCCAAAAATCACAGGCAAGAGAAGAACTAATTGAAAACCAATAAATTAAGTACAGTGCAGCAAGCGGGTCTCTAGCTAACTTGGCCTATACATCAATAGGTCATTCTCAGTTAATTAAGTGAAGGCATAATCAGCTTAATTTATGTAGTTCACAGAAGTTAATGATACCATAGTACAGTACCTGACGTTTCGCCTGTCCATATAACTTGTTTTATATGTTCAGTTCATTATGTTGTTCCTCAGAATGGACATTTTATTTCTTTTGCTCACCTCCCAAGCTTGCTGTCTTGAAGAAAATGGGACATTTAACAATGAAAAACTGAAGATACAAACTCACTTAACAAAAGCTATTTTCATATGCTCTGATCTTTCAATGAATTACTTTATGTTGCATAAGTATGGAAATATTCTGAAATACAAGCAAATATTAAAATAAGATTGGTATAAATACATACATCATGCATACATGGTTATTAAAAATACAAACCAGGCAAGAAAAATTTTAAATATTGCTCAAACCTATAATATATAAGGATACATTTAAAAGACGTATGAATTCTTTGATAGATTTATAATTTGTGTTACATTTCCACACTAGATTTTATATCTGCTACTGGGCCATTTTCTTTCTCAGTTTCTTTCCGCTGTCTCTGCAGCTCATCTTCTCTTTTCTGAAGCTGCAAGTTTACACACAAAGACAAACCACAATGTCAACCAATTGGACCTCACTTAAGGAACCTAGGAGATCGATTTGTAAAGCAAAGAATGAACAGGACCCTATTTCTGAAGTACGTTGCTCAAACTGCTCTTTCATTAAAAGATGCTCTTTCTTATTGATTTTGGCTTAAGTAATGAGAAAGCTTATCCAAAAATCTTTAGCATTTGGGCTCAAGTTAAGGAAATCAATACAGTCATTTCCCATTTGAACTGCATATGTGAGTTTTATGTACGAGAGACAAGACAAAGCCAAATTCAGATAAATCAATAGCATTGTCAATAGAACATGAAACTGACAAATGGCATTTTTCAGCAATTAAAGTGAGCTGTAAACATGCAAAGGCTAATCAATTACATTGTTTTGTCATTAACAGTTTTTAATTGGTACAAAAGTTATATGTGAATGTGACTCTCCAAGAATGAGGAATAGAGAACCTACTTCAGTATCAACAGGACTATTAAACTAATGCTGTAGGAATACAGAGATAATATTACATCTATTAAGGTAAATTATGCACCATAATTAGTCAGATTATATTTGAATATTTAGTAATCTACATAAATATGAAATATTTTATAAAAATAACAAAAGTACATAAACTGCATTCTATCATTTGGAATATGGTTTTTCAAACACTTTCAATTTTCACTTTTATATCTGTTAAACAAAATTAAAATAATTTGTATTAAGTTGAAATAAAAGCATTATTCCTAAATTTGAGAAATTAAATTCTAAGTTAAAACATTATATTTTTTCAAAATATATTCCATCTTCTTTCAAAATATATTAAGCTATACATAAAGGATTTTACCATTTATTCAATGACTTTTTAAAGTGTTTAGTATCAGTGATAACCTGTAATAAAATACTGAGCCATTATGGTTTGCCATTACCCTGAAGTATTCAATAAAATTGCAGTACAGAGAGCCAAATATAATTCATAATATGCCAAGATAGGCATATCATTAAAATGCAGATAAAACCTTTGTTTTTAATAAAAAATGATATAACAAAAGTAAAAGGTTAATTGAAAAGCAAAATAAACTACCGAATTTAGTAAGGACATTACCTAGTTTAACAGAAATCAATGAAATCATTAAAACAATTAATAACTTAAAACTCCATTCAGACTAAGATAAACTCTGTGGCTATTAGAATGCGGATGCAAGGCTACAGAGACATATCTATTCTGACTGGGTAATTTCCTCTCCTCTGTAACAGTCCCTTAATATATGCAACTGGCACTATAAAGACACCATTTCTTCTTGTGAGACAAGAAATCTTTCACGATTTTTTGCTATCTATGCTAAGTGAATCATAAGAACCACAGCCTTTACAGAAGGGGACATATTTTTCCCCAGTGGTCATGATATAAAACAAGTCATTAAAGCATCAATAATATTAATCAGAGCCTCGTAATTGTTCAGCCAGTTCCCAGGATAGAAAATGTGCAGAGTTCTATCCATCTTCCAATTATAAATGTGGATGTGTATATAGTAAAGACAGGCATAGAAATATTCTCAATGACTATGAGGATATATATCAAAAGTCATTATATACTTCTTTGAAAATCATATTCTAGGAAGAAATTGAAAATAAGTGATCTCAGTTACATGAACAGTACAGAAGTTTTCATACAAATGCTATCCTTTTACCTGCTACACTAAAAGAATGTAAATCTCTAAAAACTAAACAGAATGTAAGGTAATTTTATGAATTTTAACTTTATTCCAAAGCTTCAGCCTTCATCTAAAAGAAGTTTATATCTTAGTCTTACAAAACAAAAATCACAGATGATCTTTTAAACCTATTTCAAAGCTTCAATGTCCCCACACTCAAATGCTAAGACTTCATGAGATCATGTATTGTTCTGGTCATTTTTCATTTATACTAAAAACAAAGAATATTCTGGTGGCCCCTAATAAATATATCACCTTGGAATAATTCATAATTTTAGATAAAAAAATGTGTGTTTAACAAGTGAAAAATCTGACCTCATTAAAGAAAAGCAAATTTTCTTCATTACTTTATTCTCTAGCTAAGGGAAGGTAAATTATTAGCAAACCCTTAGTAAGTAGCCTGCAAGCAACCAAAAACTGACTTTGAAAGGAATTCTGATGAATGGTGCTACAGAAGAATGTTCTATATAAACATCTAAGAAAGTAAATAAATAATGTCTAAAATATCATAAGAAAATAGTATAAACTAAAACAAAAAACTTATTCTTAATCATATATATCAAGGAAAAGGATATCCTAGTTTAATAGCATAATTCATGTGAAGATGCATATTAGACAAAATATTACAAAATAAACAGACAAAAATTTAATGAATAATTGTAATAATTATACTGAAACTGAATCTCAGTGAGTTCTAGAGGCAAATCTTGTCTTGACATTCCAGTTGGGTCATTTTCTAGTTGTGATGAATTTGGCACAATTTCATTTTTCTCTGAGAATTTTGTATCTGTAAAAAAGAGGAGAAAATAATATTAACCTTCCTGTGAGGTTGTTGTGATGATTAGGTCAGATAAAAGATGTATTTGGCATAGTGCCTTCCTTGCACATATTAGGCTTGTGCCAAATATTTCATCAACTGAATCACTTCATTGATTAATTAATGAATTTTAGTCCTGTAATAGTGCAAAATTTAAATAGGATACTGTAATTCTAAAATATAGTTATTTGTATGTAAATGTAACTGAAAAAACTTTTTCTTGTATCTACAAAAAAGGTTCTGCAATAACAACACTAGTAACAAGGATTCAGATTGCTGTGGAGTTTTTCTGTCACTCATTGATTCAACAAACACATGCTAGACACCATGTACTGTACACCATGTACCAGAACTTTTATTTTAACCTATATTGAGTAGAATTTTTTTAATTATAGTCATGGTAGTACCATTTTACATGTAGGTAAGTATTATAAATCAAGTATTATAGCCAGTGCCAAGAAAATATTCTGTCATTATCCTAAGAAGTAAAATCAGATGACTACAATCTCTTTTTGTTTTCTGGCTTTACCCTGACTCAGAGATCACCAGAGCTGATAGAAGAACAATCAAGATTCAAATTTCACTTACAACAACAGAAACATACCTATAAGCCACACTGTAAATCAAATTTAGTTTCTGCATCTGCAGAATGCAAAAAACATTTCCATTTTTCTCTCCTCTCAGAATTTGGGGTGAAAATTACAGAGACATAATCTGTAAACCTTTCAACCTCTAAAGAACTATGCCAATATTTGCTGTTGCTCATTATTTTCAACAGAATATATAAGAAGCATTCCATCTTTTTATTGCCCCAACGACACTGAGTATAAATTGCTACAAGACTATCAATGTTTCTCTTGTCATACTTTATGCTGCTGTTGCTCCCTCTATGTGCCTTCTAAAGTTACTCTTAGTCAGAAAGTTCTGCAATAAAGCTCTTTCTTTTACCCTCTCTAATCCATTCACCTATTGATTTAAGTTTCATTTCCATGGACTCCAAATTTCTCTGTTATCCCTATAAGTACCCTTCTACTGTTTCCTAATTGCCTTTTCATTTGTCCCCTACACTACTATATGGCGAGCTCCCAGGAATAAGAATTTTATCGTAATTGTTTTTGAATATCTGGCATGACAAATACTTCTGTAAATGTTGGCTGGATTGTTAGATGAATCAATATTGTTAAATAAATCACCATTATTTTTGAGAGGAAGTATTTTTGGGCTAACTATATACTACACACTCTGGTAAGCAGTGTTTGTAGAAAAACAAGCAAACAAACGAATAAACCCACTCTAAACATGATTAGTATTCCCATATTATAGATGAGGAAACATAGGAGAGTTTACATAAAATCAGAGATGACAAATGATAGATCTGATTGAGTCTATATTCTTGTCATTCTGCAAATCTTAATTTAGCCAACTGCTCATTTTCACAAATTTATAGATTTAGAAATTGTGTTTCATCACAGTCTAAGGAAGATCAGGTGTTGGTTTACTGATAAAATGTAAGTAATCTTGTAAGAGACCAAAGTTTGTGACTTAATACTAACTTAACTTACTAATATATCTGAAAAGTAGAGAAATGCTAAGTGGTCCAAAGTATTTTTTTTCTATGTTTCAGATCTCAGATTTAAGAGGTTATTATATCAAATTTGCTCTTTCATTCAACAGATATTAGGCACATATGTGAAGTAGGTGCCAGAGATAAATGAGTGAAAAAGCATGTTTTTGTGGGGTGTGTATTCTAGCTAATTCTTATTTGGCAATATGCACTTCACTTTTTTTTTAACTTACATCTTCTTTATAACAACCCTATGAAGTTGCCACTATTATTACCCCAAATTTAGAGATATGGAAACGGGCAAAGAGGCGTTAAGCAACTAGTTCAACGTTAAAGCTTTTCTTTTTTTTAATATTTTTTATTTATACAATAGCTGGGGTACAGGCCAGAGGTGCAGGAGGATGAGAGGATTCCCCAGAGACGGAGCGGGGAGCAGAATAGGCAGACTGACTGTAAGCACTGCTGAGGGGAGCAGCGGGTATGACCAGAGAGTCTGCCGATCCATGTGGGAATCTCCCTGCGGGGCGGGAATCAAGCCCACGTTGTGGAGGCTGCGGACAGCTTCACATCGCTGCGTTCAACACGCTGCACCACCGGGGACACCCCTTCAATATTAAAGCTTTTAAGAGCTATACTCGCAGTTCGACTTAGGCCTTTTTACAATGAATTTGCAGTCCAGGCAAGCTGTGTAGTCTTGTATTAATGTATGTTGTATTATAATTACTGTTACAATAATTTAGGTATTATACTAAATCATATATTAGTGTGTTAGTGGGTCATGCCACTCAGTCTGTTGAGATACTATAGATGACCATACAGACCGCTGGCTGCCATGAGTCTGGAACACTGGCTGCTTTCCTCAGGTGCTCTTGTTCCTTGCATAACGCTGCAGATGAACTGATCCAGACCTGCTTCCTGTTCTCCTTTGTATTCATTCATCAAAAGCACCATTACCTCATGCCTCGTAGGTGTAATACTATTAAGTCAGCTACAGTCCTTTCATATGAATTGCTGGTTAAAATTAAAAGCCAGTTCACTTATACACATTTCCCAGAGTGAAAGATCTGCTCTTTATTTTTTCAGAATTTAGCTTATTCTCAATTTTATAGTGGAGGGGTATAGTCACTGACTGTAGCTAGTGCAAAACTAGAACCAGAAATAAGCTTTTATATTATAAAATCATTCTTGTTTCAGGAGATCAAGAAGAGGACACAGAAACATGTTCTTTATAGATATTTGTTGAGTAATATTTTAAAATATAATGTATATTGTATGACTATTACATATTTATATCTTATCATCTATAATATACTTAAATAGTATTTCACCAGGTTTATGCTGCATTTTGTAATAAAATAGCATCATCTTGTTTTTCAACTCTCCCCTATGTATATCTCCTAAACAATAGAAATAACATGGTATCTGAATTGGAATTTTAAATTAAAGCTTTAGTAACACTCAAAATTTGTAACAAACAAAAATTGATTAAAAATCCTTTGAAAAATTGTTTAGATATATGTTTATATTTTCTTTCTCTTCTGGTTGTTCCCTGTGTTTCTTTGCTCTTCTTTTTTTTCTTAACATATGTTAGTCCCATTCAATTTCCTTCTCAGTTCTCCACTAACACTTCCTCTCAATTCTAACTTAATCTCCTATCTTCTTTCCCATTAACCTTTAATATACACACTTGCTATCTCCTCTTTACTTCCTATCTGGCCCATTCATCTCTCATTTCTTTCCTAATATAATAGATGTGAGAAAGGAAACTCGATACTCTATAAAACAAATACCAAAATTAAAGTCTCAAAGATTAAAAAATAGATGACTCAATTGCACCACTTGATCATAAATATATTTACATATTTTTTTCTGATTATTTTTTCATTTTACTTTTCTAAACCAATATTTTAAGGGAAAGAAGGCATTCTAATTTTTAATCTCTCTCAGCTCCATCAACTGTAATTTCTCTAAACTGCATTTGAAATAACTTGTTCAAAGGATTAAGTGTACCTGGTATTTATCTTTGTCTGCTACCTAGCAGAGTGACTTCCACAGAGTAGGTCCTCGGTGAGTGTTTGATGAACAGTACTGAAATAAGCAGACTTAATAGTTGATAGGAAAATAAATAGGTAAATTAAAGGAGAAACTGCTGTTCACCAATAGCTGCGGTGAAGACTACGAAATAGGATGAGAACGAGTGGTCAGTAGCCACAATTTTATCCTGCTATTTTTCTCACTCTTCTCCCTGATTATCTCTTTTTCTCTCTTAGGATACTAACTCTATTTGAGGTTAAAGCATCTATTTGAGGGCCATGATTAAGATTATACATAAAGATATGAAGACTCAATTAGCTCAAGCTGCATGCTTATTTTAGATCCCTAAAGTGACCCAAATCTGACATGTGCTAAATATGGGGTCTGCATTGGCAAGTAAAAGAATTATTAAACCTAAGGTATGAATTATTTTTATCAAATGAAGGATGCAATAGGAATGAAGATGATTGTTATTATAGTCATTAATAAAAAAATACCCCTTTTAAAAGGCCAAATGAAGTGACTTAAAGGGTAAAGAGAATGAGGTAGGTCTTGAAGGAGTAAGACCTTCAGAAAGCTCTCAAATTCTGTAATGGGCAAGGACCATATTTAGTAAAATCTCTTGATAATTGTAATAATTTGATTAATCAGATATAAGAACATCATTCATTTACATGTATATACGTATTATTCCTAATTCTGCTTGTTTTTTCTTATTTCATTCCTCCCCACAGAGAATTTTCTATTTTTCTCTGGAACAAACCACTATATAATTATATATATGTATGAAAATTTCAAAATTCAGTGTGAAAGTCACTCATCTTATTCAGGATAAGGTTAATATTAACTAATATTTCCACAAAACATGAAGATAGAATCATATGGGCTGGAACATGCAGGTTGCTTGTTGCAAAAGATTTTCAAGGAAGAATTGATCATTGCATATGATATGATATGCTATATATACATTATATATATGCTATATATAATAATATATATTATAAAAACTAAGCAAGTCTCATTATAGAATGCAGATTCAATTATTCTCAGTCACACATTTGTTATATTTACAAAGTTTAAACATATAAAACATTCATTAGATAATTGTTAAAGATAACTACCTAGACTAACCTTGATTTTGATGCTCAGAAGGAAAAACAAGAGAAATTTTTGGAGTAACATATTTGAAAAGATACTAGTGACTATCCCAGTAATGGGTTAGCATACAATAAATGGTGAGGAAATAGGAAAAAAAATCATCTTTTGGTTTGGCACATAAATCCTAATGTAATAAATTATCAGAATCTCCTTCAACTTCCAATTTCATAATTTTCTGTTCTGAAGATCTCTACCCATCCCAGAAAAATATTTTCACTTCATCACATTATTTCTTTTACATACTTCCATCCAAATAAAAGCCAAATCCCACATTGACATTGAATTGCCATACAATTTCTCAATTTTTTCTCTTAGTACCAATATATGCATACAAAACCTATCAATAAAGTGTTTTCTAAGGAAAATTCCCAAGTCAAGCAAAAGAAAGTGGTCATCAAATCCAAACTCATGCTTATTAAATGTGAAACTCCTATAACTTCTTTTTCTTTTTTTCCTTAGTTCATTGGGAAGGAGGAAGAACTTCAGAAATATCAAGGAAGACATAATAATTGATTAAATGTGGAGTCTGAAGAAGAAATTGTTGGACGCTTCTCAAATGTCTGCCTTCAATAATTGGATGAGTGTAATTTCTGTCATCAATAAATACCAATGACATTCTGATTAGATTTTCATTCTGGAAAATTCAAAACTATAGGGACATAGAACAGACCAGTGGTTGCCAGGGGTTAGGGGTGGAAAATAGGTTTAATAAAAAGGGCAGCATGAGGGAATTTTTAGGAATGATGAAACTTCTGTTTATTCATTGTGGTGTTTTTTACATGCTTTTGTGCAATGATCAAAATTCACACAACTTTATATCAAAACTGAACTTTACAACAGGTAAAATAAAAAATAAACAAAAATAATCAGTACTCTCACGAATTATTTTAAATAAGAACATATCTGCAGATTAGGAAATTTCAGAAAATTTACAGTAAAACATCGTAAAAATTAGTAGGACATTAAAGTTGTAATTATACTGAAGAAAGGAAAATAAAATGGTTGCCAACCAAAAACAAGAATGCAATAACAATGTTAAATTACAAGGAGAGACATACAGTAAATATCACACCACCTAGCACTTCCATAAGCAAATTACTTCCATATTTTTACTCCTACACATTATTAAAATGTCATCTTCCAGATAATGGTAAGTCACAGCTGCTTTTGCTCTACTTGTCTGATTAGTTGTATTCTTACTACTGAATATAGAAAATGGGTGAGAAATGTGACCTAAGGCAGACAGCTCAGACAAATTTGAGCTATAGGTTACAGTTTAGGATAAAGGAATAACATTGACAATAAATTCAGATCCTCAGCTTTGCTGAATAAATGAACTTTTCTGAACTTAGTTTGTCAATGCACATGGACTCAAAATAATCAAATCAAAAGACTGATCTTGGAACAAATGTTCTCTACATACCACCATCAATAAGAGTTAGTCAACTGCCCTTGTCTTCCCTCTGCAGGACACAAAGACTCTAACTATAGGTGTCATCAGAGTATCCCAAATAAACATACACTCCCTAACTGCTCCCAGGTACTCTGCTTCCCATCCGCATTCTTCTTTCATCTGTGTTCACACTATTACTGATTTTGGAAGACCAGGATTAATAACATCACACTCCTTTTTATCCTTGTAGACCAGGGTTAATCCTATTAATTTCTGCCTTCTGTCTCTTCTGACCCTCCATGTCAACCCATTCCATCTTATAACTTTTAAGGCTCTGTATCTTGTGGTCAGTCACCATTAAATAAACTTTAAAAGTTCAAACCCATAAGTTCATGAAAATTCCCATCTCCTATTTGTTGTAACTGAAAGTTGGCTCTCCTGTGACACTGTTTCTAAGAAGCTATTTGAGTAACACCTTCTTTTTCCACACTCTTTCATTCTCAAGACCAAGAAATGAAATAGATGTCTTTATTTGCTCTCTCTGCTGCTTCCAGATCACTGTCCTTGCGTTTATAGTCATCTAAAAGTTCCCAATCAATTCTTCCGTTTTCTTTCAAAAGTTTAGCCCCCGACTCACAGAAATTCTCTCCAATTCCACACCTGTCCTACTATTTAGTGATTTCAAGTTCCACATAGAAGTCAATATCCTGACCTCTCAAATCCTTGATCTCATTCAGCCAATGATCCTCCCCACAGCAGCTATTCAATAGCAAGGTTATACCTTTGACTTTGACATTTCCAATAATAACAGCCTCTCCATCTCAATTTAACACATTCCACCTTCTACTACCATATTTTATCTTATCTTTCCAATTCACTCCTTCTGACACCAATCTCTAACAATCTTTGGACTTCATCAGAACCTTCAATCCACTTATCCTACCAATTTATCACTGCTTCTTGCTCCCCTCATGTTCATCACTACTTATCCAGCTTAAATTTATGACAGATCATAATAATAAACTCTTTGTTGAATTCCTCCCAATTTGACAAAACCCTGATTAAATCCAACTTTCCACCAGCTCCACATTGTACCCATAAAGCTGAATCTGGCTGGAGGAAATACACAATTATGTTAATTAGTTGTTTTGATGGCAAGACTTAAGTGGATCTGCCTATAAATAATATTTAGGTAATTTATTTTCTCACCTAATGTTTTAGACGACTCTTTTCTTCATACCTGCAAAACCTATCCCAATTTCTTCAAACCCAGCTCATGACTTCACTTCTGTTAGAGCATAACCTAGTGTTGCCCAGACCCCACAAATTGTTAAAGGGTACCTGTTCTAAAAGGAATTATGTCATCTGCATGCATAAAGGCAAAGTAAGCTACACTTAGTGTGAAAAAATTTTAATAAATTAGTGTGCACAGAGGGAGAAGAGAAAATAAAATATTCCTAATAAACCTCTGAAAATTACCCATCCCCTAGTGGTTAAATGACTAGTCAAATGACAAGTGTCCAAAAACAGGCTCACTGATGTCAGAAAATATGTCACAAGTTTAAGGTAACTTCTGGTGAGGAACAACAAGAAAGGGGTTAGGCAGATCTCAGAGAGTTGGGATAAAAGGAAAGAGAAAATGCAAAATATACCACTTCAAGATAATGGCTGCCACTTCTCTGCCAAGGACTAGGAGCAGCTTCTCCATGTGACTTATCAAGCATCTCTTCCAAGTCTTCACATATCTGTCTTTCATGTGTCTCCTCTAAGGGTCTTTAAGTAGTACCAGAGTGCAAATCAAAACCAAAAACAAGAAAGACTGAGCCCACTTATGCTCAGTTATAAACCAATTATGGGTGCTTAACTCTACCCCAAGTTCCCAGTGACACCCCACCCAATCAAGAAGACAGATCCATGTCATGTTGAGAGTTGTAATCCTTGATGCATGAGATCTCTTCAGCATGGAGATGAGATGGAGTCTGTAAAAAGTTCAGATGTGGAGTTCATTCAGGACATCATTCATGGATTCAGAGTTTACACCTTACTGTTCCTCTAATACTTCAGTCATTTTAACATGAAATTTTCATGATTTCTAAACACAAGGAAGAGGTAACATAATCAGAGTTCCCTGGCAAGTTCTCAAATTCTTCCAACTAGAAGTGACTAACAACTGTCATTAATTATTTCACTGGCTAGAAACAGTCATGGATTCTTTGCTTTGCAGCAACAAAGGGATAAGTTTATTATTACAAATGCCCATGAATATAGTGATATGTCAACTTCAAATGTTATATGTTTAGGAAATAATCTATATGCAAAAAAATTGCAAACTATATAAAGAAGCATAAAGAAACTAACGTTAAATTGAAAAGAACATAATTGCTGAAGTAAATCAATGAGAAATAGGATTTTCAACTGAAACTTTAAGACAGTAAGAATTTGCCAATTGAAAAGAAAGTTAAATTATTCCAAGTAGAATTGCTTTAATATTCAACTTTATTTTACTTGTGTGATAGCCAAGTTACATTTTAATGTTTCTGACAAGTGGTTAGAGACACTGAGCATGACCAAAAGTGCCATAATTGTATTTGCATATTCCCCTTGGATTAACATATTAACTGTTAGTAGTTTATGAGCGATGGTATTAAATATATAGTTGTAGCTTTATAACTCTTAAAATACATTGTTCTGGGCCCTTGTAGTTCATCTAGTATACAGATCCAAGTTTCTCTAATTTTTAGAGACTCTTCTTAAAAGATCTTTTCAAAGAATGCATAAAGGGCCTCCCCGGTGGCGCAGCAGTTGAGCGCTGGGTTGTGAAGCTGCCCGCAGCTTCTGCAACGCCGGTTCGATCCCCGGCCACCAAGTGAGGGTCCCACATGGTGCACAGACCTCTCCTGCCACCCGCTGCTCCCCCCAGCAGTGTACTTCGTAAGTCTGCCTGCTCTGCTCTCCACTGTGCCTCTGGTGAATTCTCTCACCCTCCCGTGCTTCTGACTGTACCCAGTGCTTGTATAAATAAATAAAATGAAATCTTTAAAAAAAATAAATAAACAAAAATGCATATAATCTGCAATTGTTGGCAATAATGCTTAAATATTTGGAGATTTTTATGAGGAAAACAATTTAACTATTGTAATAATAACATAGCTAGTATTATGTAAAGTTTAGCTTTATATAATATTTTCTTTTCCTATAAAGAGTTTATTGCCAAATTGGCATATAAAGTTGTTACAGTGATTCAAATCGGATCCAATTAGTAAATCTGAAACTGCTTTTATATGCTATTATTTGAAGTCAAATTAGTAATAGACTATGTTTCAATGAATGAGGATCCAGTACAGACCACATCCAGAGACTTCGTTGTCACACTCAATGTTAACACGATTCTATGGCAATTCAAAATAATAGATTTGTAGAAAATGTTCTTTGTATTTGAAGAATTCAGAGAAAACCATATAACTTCATCTTATTTTATTTTTAACTTTGTTTCATATAAAGTTTGAAGATTTTTCAAGTATTAAATAATCACTGCCTTCTTGATTACATATTATCAGATAAAGTTTCTAATATAGTGAAGGCATGGCACTTATTATCTACACCATACATTTCCTCAGAAGTGAGGGCATGTTGGCTTTATTTTCAAGGAGAAAAATTATTATAGAAACATTTCCAGTTCTTCTTTCTTGCCCATTAATTTGTTTTGTCAACAGTTAACATTGGAGCTGAAATTAAAGTTAAGGGCTAGCTATCTGCCAGGTTTCCATTTCTTTTTCTTTCTTTTCTTTTTTTTTTTTTTTTAAAGATTTATTTATTTATTTATACAAGCACTGGGTACAGTCAGAAGCGCTGGAGGGTGAGAGAATTCACCAGAGCCAGAATGCGGAAGAGAACAGGCAGACCGATAACATACACTGCTCTGGGGAGCAGCGGGCGCGGCAGGAGAGGTCCATGCGCCAATTGGGACCCTCGCCGGTGGCCGGGGGGTCAAACCGGCACTTCAAAGGCTGCGGGCAGCTTCGCAGCCCAGCACTCAACTGCTGCGCCACCAGGGTAGGCCCTGCCAGGTTTCCATTTCTAACCACTGATTGTAGATTGACTTTAAATCTTAGTAATGTACAAATTTCATTTTTAGACCAGCAGTTTATATGCATATTATCAATATGAGGTTTTATTATTATTATTATTTTATTAATTACTTATATATGAATAAAGCAAAGTGTTTCTTGTTATGGGGATGAAAAGAGAACATGTTGTAGCGCTTTAAATTTTATTTTCATTAGTCTCACTTAATACCTTAAAACATATTATATTTTATAATTGATTTTTTCTTGCAGAGAAATTTTATATTTATTGGAAAATTCTTTTCCTGCCTATGAAAAGGCAGTATATACCACATAAAATATGAGCTATTCAGTTTTTTTAATTTATTTAGTCAGGAGGTCACAATAACTCTTTCTGAATATGATGTTTAAACAGCTGGATTTCAGAGAAAATATGAACACTCTAACTTAGCTTTCTGCTGACTAATCCATACTCTATTTTCCCCATTGACTGGCAGGTATTTGCATTTTTTAAAAAAAAAAAAAAGTGCATTCAGTATAATAGGTACTCTTTCAGCAAACTGTGATGGAAATGAAAGAGAAATAATATTCTTTATTTGGGTGACTCAAGGTTAAACTGTCACTATTTCTTCCAATGACATCATATAATCATTCCCAAAATTAGATTTATGACCTCAGAGTATTAGAATCACAGATTCACACAACTTACCTTCTACCGCTCTCTCTTCTCCATAAATGAAATTAGTAACAAAATTCTCTTGTCTACTTTTATAATATCTTTGATCCATTTTTTATGTTCAAATTTAAAGACCAATCTCTTCTACTTGGAACATTTTATAACTTACAAGGTGGAGCTCTCACATTCTAGGCATGTTAATTTTCTTAAGTATCAGCTGCATCCTGTAGCTACTCTATTCTACAGGTTTTTTGTTCGTGTGTTTGTCTTTAAAGATTTATTTATTTATGCACACAAGAACTGGGTGAAGGTCAGAGGTGTGGAGGGTGAGAGGATTTACAAGAGACAGAGCGGGGAACAGAACAGGTAGATTGACTGAAATACACTACCAAGGGGAACAACGGGCAAGTCAGGGGAGGTCTGCTGCACCATATGGGTAGCTCCCTGGTGGGGGATTTAACTTGTGTTGCTGTGGCTGCAAATAGCTTCATAGGTTGCATCTTAACCCCTTGTGCCACCAGGGAGGCCCTGTGCTACAGTTTTTAACGACACTTCCTTGTCTTCATTTCTTAAAGTAGGAAAATCTTTCAGTTTTTGAGGTTGGCCTACTTCTTACTCTCTTGTGACCCTGTAGAGTAAGAGTACTGACATACAGTGATAACCTTAAAGAAAGGAGGAGGTTTGCTTATTTTGGCCTTAGTCTAAGCTATAGACTCCAGACAAGAAAAAAAAAAAAAAAAGAAAGAAAACAAAAATTTATTTTATGTGTTACATAATTTGATGGATTTATCTAAAAAGTCAATGTTATTCAAGGGGGAAAGTCGCCTAGCAGTAGAAATGCTTATATTTGACTTTTTATGACAAACACATATAGTTCTTCTGGGCATAAAACGTGATATAATTTTAGGAAAAGGATTAAAAAAAAATCCCTATGTTTATGACTTTGTTATAAAGACATACAGTATATAGTAAATTTGTGAATGCTACACTCTTATATTTTAATTATATTTCAGCATTCTATATTTCAATGTCCAGTTTATGAAAAAAAATATGGAATCATCTTAAATTGACCATTCTCAAAAAAATTTTGCAATCATCTTTATTATATCTGCAATAATGAAAAATAATTCATTATAAAAGAGAATCTAGTCCAAGGCTTTATGGAAGAATATTCTCATAGTAAAGAGAGAGCAGCCTTCGGCAGAAAATCTCCAAGAAGAATTAGAACTTGGTCCTTAAATAATACCTAGGCTGCAGGCAGTTGGAAGAAAGTGGAGTGGGGGCTTTGAGAGTTGGAAAAGAGAGCCAGAGGAAAGGCACATACAATGTTGTGGGAACACCAGACTAATGGAGAGGTGTTGTATGGGCCAGTTTAGTTGATAATAAATTTGAGTGGAGAGGTAGAAATAATATAGATAAGTATGATAGGAGTGATAAGAATTCAATGAGGATAAGGATGATAGAACTAGAGAGGGACAGTTCACTCAGAAAAGACTTTAGTGAAAATTGAGGGGACTTAGGAGCACATTGGTGGTAGCAAGAATTGAGTTGAAGATGAGATGTTATAAATGAAATCTTTAAAAACATTAAAACTCTCCATCTGAAAGATTTAATAGAAGTGGATGAATTCTGTGATGTTTCAACATCTTCTCAAGATCTATAGTTCTTAAATACACATGTAATTAGTTTTGTACAACATATTCTTGCCAATGCTCATTTTATTTATTTTTGTAAATTGAGGTAACATTATTTACATACATTATTTGTGATTTAAGAGAAGAGTCAATTATCATTTTAGACAGTGTGCCTAAATTAGAATAGATCTATACTAATAAAAATGTTATACATGTGAAATGCATACATAGGATATTTTCATGCAAATAAGTGTAAATTCTGAAACAAAGCTTTTGGAATAATTCAGGAAATTTTCTCATATTTAAAGAGCATACATGTGTTCTTTTATTTCAATAATGTCCACGAGACCCTTTTTCCACTTTATCGTTATTTTGCTACTAAATCAAAGTAAACGTAGGGAAGTAAAATAATGAGACTGTAGAAATAAAATCTAATTTTTAGTCAGGACCTGGGTTCTGAGAGAATCATTATGTATAAGAATGACCTCAGCAGCATATGGGTACATTTTGTCTGTGAAGTTACCAGAAAAGCAATTAAAATATTCCTAAACAATTTAACATTGACTTGTAATCATCATAATTTTAAGACAACAAATAAACAAAACTTATATACAAGAGTACAATCAGTCCTTACAATCAGAAGTGTAAAAATATTTGTAAGTTACTTCTTGAGTTTCTCTGCCAACACTTCAAATTTCATTTCTACATGGCACAAAAGATGAGCATCAAAGAATAGACTCAAAATCACAATGGATCTTGTTTTGGTCTGCAGATAAACACCTATTTATTTATCTTTGTGTATCTTACGTGGGTATTTATGAGCAGATACACTGTAATTAACTTAGTAATGTCTCTCATTAGGATACAAATATGACTACATATAATTACCATATTGATCATTTTTAATTGGACTTTTTTTAATTTAAGCAATAGTAATCTATGCACTAAACTTAAATACTAGTGCGAATGATGGTAAAATTAAATCATTTTAATAACAACATGTTGCAAATAAAAAAGGACAAAGTTATATCTATTTTATATAGTAAATCATGTATTAAAATAGCACTCCTCAATTTAACCAGCAAACATTCTTTTATAAACCTTAAATAAGAAACAAAACTCTTTGAAATCAAGTGTTTCATGTCTAGCTTTCCTAGAATCATTCGTTAAATGTGTGTACATTGACAATTTTGTACTAGCAGTATTCAAAATTGAAATGGGGGCCTCCCTTATGACAGAAGGGGTTAAGACGCAACCTATGAAGCTGACTGCAACCACTGCAGCACAAGTTCGATCCCTGGCCAGGGACCCATCCACATGGTGCAGAAGACCTCTCCTGACTTGCCCACTGCTCCCCTCAGCAGTGTATTTCAGTCAGTCTGCCTGTTGTGTTCCCACTCTGTCTCTGGTGAATTCTCACCGCCCCATACCTCTGGCCTGTACCCCAGTTCTTGTATGCATAAATAAATAAATGTTTAAAAAATTTGAAATGACTTATTTTGTCTGTCCAAAATCTAATTTCCCTATCCTCTAGTAACCATAGCCCAAATATTCTTATGAATCACCTTTACCCTATTCTTGATAATCTGTTTTTATAATCCATCTTAAAATTTTAATTATTAATCTGTTATTACCATTTTCAGTCCGGTGACTTTTAATAATCAAAGTGATTCAAAAGATTCTAATAATTTAAATTTTTCATAATGAAAGAAAATGCATTGAGATCAAAACATACCAGATATATACATAAAGAAAAAGCAAAGCAAAAGGTGATCTAGATTTTGGCTGTTTAGGTGAGTGAAACCAAATTAGTTCACTAACCCTAATTAAACACAGGAGTGTTTAAGTGTTTTCAATAATGTTTGGCATGGAGGAAAAAAAGGAAGGTTTGGTGAAATGGAGAAAAAATTGCCATATAACATTTGAACTAGAAATAGTTGCCTTTATGTCTTTCACTCTTTTTAAGAAACATTTTGGAAGTTCCAAATTACTCAAAATCATTCTATCCACCTTGGAAATGATCAAGTGGAGGTCAATTTACCCAGGCCATGTAACAATCTAAAAGAAGTTTGGAAACTACCTTTGTGCACAGTGAAAAAGAATCAAGGAGAAAGTTGGAATAGGATTGCTATAATACAAGTCACACATAATGGAGGGAAAACTGTTTCAGAAAATTTTGAAAAGTTATTACTGTTTCCTCGCATTTAGTCTTTTTGTGATCTATGACCTCTGCTTTATCCAACATACCTTTCTTGAAGACCTAAAGTATGAAGCAATTTATCAAATACTGGAAGAAGCAAAGACAAAAGATACATATGCCCTACCCTAAGAGAGCCTAAAACTGATCAAAAGGTAGGGGAAGGAGTTTCCATCCTATACATTTATCTGTTCATTGATTAAATATCTAGTTGCTCAACATTCAGAAATTCAGGAAGATCCATTTTAAGTTCCCTACTATAAGAAAATTCTACTGATAAGAGCTATCCAAAAGTAAAAAAATATATAAAATTTTTAAGAGTTAAGGAAATACACCAGTGAGTGACAGAGGACAGAGCCAGAAATTCTCCATGGAAGGAGGGTGACCAATTAAATTGCCAAATTTAGTAAAACATTATGAAGGAACAAGAATGCTTTAGCAGCAACAGTTTGAAGTTCCTTGAGAATATAAAAATTGTCAGGTTTCCTAAAACTGGAGTCAGTGTAAAACTATAGAAGAAATTCATCAATAACTATATTTTGCAGAACTAGGGAAAAATAATTTATTATAAATTTATATCCGTTCTAGAACAGTTGGAGTAGATCTTGGAGGGAGAGCCAGATATGGTCTTCTGTGTGTTTTTAGAAAAGAAGCTACCATTTGCAACTTCAAGTTTTGTTCCGAGACAAGACAGGTCTGCTCGCCATGTGGGTTGCTCCGAGGCCGGCAGGGATTTAACCCGCAATGCAGAGGCTGCAAACAGCTTCACAGTGCGGTGCTCAACCGCCTGCGCCACCAGGGAGGCTCTAAAGTCAATTTTTTAAGATTAAAAAAATACTTTATTACAACTCATAAAATCTAAAAATGAAGAGACAGGACCTCCCTGGTGGCGCAGGCGGTTGAGCGCCGCACTGTGAAGCTGTCCGCAGCCTGCGCAGAGCGGGTTCAATCCAGGTAAGCCAGGGATATTCCCATATGGTGTGGCCACCTCTCCTGTCTCACCCGCTACTCCCCTCAGCAGTGTGTTTCGTCAGTCTACCTGTTCTGTTCCCCGCTCTGTCTCTGGTGATGAATCTTCTCACCCTCCTGCGCATCTGGCCCATACCCCGGTTCTAGTATAAAAAAAAAATAAATCTTAAAAAAAAATAAAATAAAAATGAAGAGACACAAACATATCGCAAATGTTGGAATGATAAAACCCCAAGAGAAACCTCAATCCAGCGGAACTATGGAATATGTCTGGAGATGTGTTTAAGGTGATAATTAAAGCCATGCTTGCTGCATTGAGAAAAATAATGGATGATGTAAAGTAGAAACCATTACTAAGGTTAAAAACAAAGCCTCTTTATCTTAGCTGGCAGGCAAGTTTGGGAGGCTTGAATAGATAAGGGAAATCCATACAGTTGCCATGGGAACCAGACCAAAGTCTTGAGGTGGGGCTCAAAGTCAGGACACATTCTGTGTCAAAGGTCAACACCCAAGGCCAAGCATTCCAGCACATAACTGGCACAAACTGGTGCCCTGAGAGAATATAAAACAGAGCCTCAAGTTGCAACAGTGCAATCCCCAGAGAAACAGGTTAGATTCTTGTTTCACTGTACCACCCTAAGGAAGGGTGGAGCTGGGCAAGGAGGTGAAGCTAGAAAAAACTAGGAAAATGACAGGGAAGGAAGAAGTGGCAGCAGAGAGAGATGACTAGAAGACAAGGAGGAGGCATATGGAGCAGAGAGACATGTGAAGAAGAAACTGTGCTTGCTTCCCAGCCTAGAACTTGTAGCAGGAACGTGGCTCACCTGGAAGGAGACACTTGAAAGAGGGGGTGAGAGACCCGTGGGGAAGCTCACAATGGCAGCCTTGGATTTTGATTTTGACTTTTCTTTAAAGATTTGTCTGGCCCCTTCTGCCCCTTTCCTCTGGGTCCCCACCAGAAGGTGCCTTAAACTTGCGGCAAACATTCAGGCCATAGCGACCCTGCTTTGGGCCAACCCTGTTTGGCTGGGCATTTATGCATGAGGAGCCGGGTAACCTTGGGTGTTTAATTTGAAATTATTTTAAACTATTCTTTCTCTTCTCTCTACTGTACAAAAATTGTGTTAAAGTTCCTTTCTATTGAAGGTCTTTCACATTAAGAGTATGTTTGTCTTTATGTGGCAGACTGCAGAACCCATTTAGAGCATGCAGGTTTGGGGGGGTCCCAGGGTTCTCCTCATTCTTTCTGCTAACATTACCACATATTACTGGCTGAACAATATAGTTGCTTCAACAGAATCAGTTGAATGCTTTCTTATTAACATTTGAGATCTAAAACTATCAGCTTATATTGTAAGCTGCATGCAGAGAGAACTTTGCAAATAGGCTTACCAATATTCACCTTCTTGACATAAAATTATTAAAAAAATACTACATTACCAATATTTCTTAGATATTATGTAGACCATTGTCTTCCTGCCATGCTTTCTATCACAGGCAACAGTTTTATTAAATATAATTCCCTGGCATAACAGAGATGTCAGCTTTCAAGCCTCTGACATTTATCTTCTCACTCCTCTACTCTTTCCAATAGACCAAAGCTATATATTTTTAGTTCTATTGCATGTTACATTCTTCTTCTGATTTTATAAATATAGAAGGAAATACCACAAGATACAGATAAAAGAGGTTTAGGTTACTGTTCAGAAGTGAGACAGAATAGGAAAACATAGTAGACATTTTTAATTTTAAAACCAAAAATTATATTAAATGATATATTTAGCATTATATTAAACAATATATTTCTGCATTTAAATTTAGCCCAAGTTAGTAAGAGGTAACCTGCCTCCAGAGATGAAATTTAAATGCATCTCAAATATAAATTTTGCCTATATAAGACTGAGTTTAGTGATGGTAGAAGATAGCAATGCTACTAGATCAGTGGTTCTTAACTAGAGCTAATGTTTCTATCCTCACCCCAGGGATCATTCCTCAACCTCTGTAAACATTTTTATTGGCTACAACTGGGAGTGAGAGACGCTTAGACAGTCGGGGTGGGGGGTGGGGGGGTGTTGGGCGGCGGGGAGAATTTGTGAGCCTGTAGGATGAGCTTCCCAGTCCTGTTTAACAGAACTAAATCATGGACTAGGGAGCACTGAGCAAACAATTCTGCCTACCTGAGCATGAGGCACCATGAAAAAGCATTAGATCCTGACTAATAACGATCTCACAATCTCCTGGACGGAGAAAGTGGCGAGCACATAAGTGCAGATGGAAGGTAACCCATCTGCACATGCCCAGGCACAGCATCCCAGCCCAGAATAAGCTATGACAATGCTCTCCTCCTACCTGCTTCATGGACTTACCCTTTAAACATCTCCTCCTAACTCGCTTTAGAGAGCCAAGTGTCATTCTCCTTTCCCTGACTGGCTCTCTCATGCATGAGTCTCTCCAATAAAACCTTGCCTGGTTCAACTATAACTAGCACTTTCTGGTGAATTCTTTCTCAAGAGGCAACCCACTCCTTTGGTTAGATGCCTGTAATAATGCTTCTGGCATCTAGTGAGTAAATGTCCAAGACTGCTAAACATTCTACAATAGACAGGATAGTTCCTTTCCCCCTGTACTTGCAACAAAGTATTATCAACCACAACAAGCCCGATAGAGCTAAGGTTGAGTATTTCTGGCCTGGGTAATTAGTTAAAAGACACAAAGTCTAGGGGTAGGAGCTTACAAAACAGCATGGTAGCCTTAACCTCTACTTTGACCAAATGGATGACTGATATCATAGGACAAAAGAGCATTAAAATAGATGTGATCTGACAATAGAGTTCTTATCACATGGGTAGAGGCAAGTGCAGACCCTGCTGTAGTGTTTGGATGGTTTCATGTTGCTGACTGACTACCTAAATACCTTGTGGACATGACAACTGATATTGGTCCTGGAATCTGCTCAAATTTCCCTCAACATCAATATATTAATTGGATTGACGGGGTGGGGGGCATTGAATTATCATAAAACCACATCAGTTCACTGTAGGAAAAAAACAAAACCTCTTTAAGGATGTGCTTCACTGATATAGTCTGTCAGTTACTTACTAGAGACTGATTACGAAAGTAATAAAGAGGAAGAAAAACAATTATTTTGATGGATAGATGAACTCCAGAGTGTATATACTAATTTAGTTATTTAATTTTCATTACAGTTATGAAAAACTAGAATTTAATACTATCCATATTTCTTTAGGGAGCTTCATTTTTAATTAGATATGACTTGAGTTCACTCTTTTCCCACTGCTGAAATAATGTACAAACTCAGTATGTGTGTGCATCACGTACAAGTAGGCTCCTTCAATTGTATAAATAATTTCTTTTTCTTCACACATACACCCAGATGGGTCTTCAGTGGAACACAATTAAATAAGACAAAATAAAAAGCCATAAGAAATTATTGCAATTGAATTTACCTATTAAATTAATCATTTACCCTCCCAACTTCTAGAATTTGTTTTCAATATTGTTTACATGATTTTAAATGTTCTTTTACAGAGAAAATAAGTTTTATTTCAAGTTAGATCTTAAGCAATAATGTACAGGTGCTAA
Source organism: Talpa europaea (assembly GCF_964194135.1). Classification (NCBI taxonomy): domain Eukaryota; kingdom Metazoa; phylum Chordata; class Mammalia; order Eulipotyphla; family Talpidae; genus Talpa; species Talpa europaea. Next base: position 44,179,189 of record NC_140069.1, read on the forward strand.
TTCTACATATCCTATTATTCCAAAAGTATTTTTTTGTAAAGGAGAGTCTCCCAAAAGAACAATTATTTTATTTTGATAGAATTCTATCACTATAGAATTAAAAAGCGGTAAGTGGTCTAGTAAAGTTACCCAACTAAAATGATGTTTTTAGATCTAAATACAGTCTCCCAGATTTTAAAAGTAAATAAATAAAGTGAACGTGAAAGAGCAATAGGATATTATTACAAATCTCAAAAACAATCTGAAAACAAATCAAGATGCAGGGTTTTATAGAGTTTAATCTTATTTATATATTTTAATAAAAAAAATACAATACTATATGTATCCTTGGTGACACCACACACACATGCATACACACTCACACGCATGCATTTAAAGGACAAAAAATATGCATACCAAATTAATGATCAAGGATACATGGAGATGGGGATGAAAGGAGCAGGAAGGCCTGGCAGGTACTGTGGAAAACGGGACATCTTTTGTGTATTATGTTTAATTGTAACATTTAAATATATTCTGCTAAAATGTTAACACTAATTCTTCTGAAATATGTAAAGAAGAAGTTTGCCATATTGTCTTTGTTTACTATTCTTTGATTTCTCAAAATAAAAACTGTATTTCAAAATAAAACAGAGGAAGCTATCTAACACACGGATGTAAGTATTCAGAGGCAACACTGAAAAGGGTAGCATATTGGAAGCTCATAAGTACCGGGGCTTATGTAGATCTCGTGGGGAGAAGATTGTGAGATGAGACAAGAAAAGGAGATAATGAGTCTGTGTTAAGAATTTCAGATCTATCCCAAAGATGAGTTAAGCGTTTGAAAGCTAGTAAGAAAGTAACATAATCCAGTATGTAGTTGGAAAGATTGGCCTAATTTAAGCAGAGATACATTTTCCAGTATAACCTTTTCTTCTAAATTTTCTATTGTCATCACTGAAAAATATGATTACAAACAAGATGATTTATACAGAAATCAGAACGCGAACCCAAAGGTGCATACTGGGTATCTCTGAATAAGAAAACATACACAATTTTAAATATGCATTTAATAATATATCAAAATACATTTTCCTGAAATAAAGAACATTTAAATCTGCACTGAGAAGTGAATTAAGTCCGGGTAAAATTGGTACAGAATAATTTCACCAAAGAATATATCCTTGAAGTCATTAAATTTCAAGAATAAAAGCTCATCTAAACATCCAGGCATTAAGAGGAAGCCATTGACAAGACAGATGTTTGAGGTGCCAGATGGCTCCACAGTAGCTTTCGGAGAGACCCATAGGTAGAAGAGCAAAGTGTACAACAGCTGAGAAAATCACACTTCCAAGGAAAGTATGAACAAAGGATTTTATGCCTTACTAATTTGTCCTTCAAGTCTGGAGTCGATAGATAGCCTCAAACACAGAATAACATAGAACCCGGTGAATACATAATACATGGATTAAAAAAAAAAAGAGAGAGAAAGAAAAAACTCCTGGGTTGTAAGCATTTTTCGGTAAGCTAAATCAACAATTTTGAATCTCTAAAGTGGATAAATCATGGTAAAGACTATATGGTGAACATGCTATCCCATTACATAGAGAGCTAAGTAACATATAGTCTGTTACCCTAAATATCCACAGGGAATATGGTTACACAAAAAAATATACATCTTATACATTTTAAACTTATAAAAATTACTTAAGTTTTTACAAAGAATGATCTCTTTTGCATCTATTAACATCCTGTTATTTAAAAAAGGGAAAGATTAGCACAAATATATTTACTTTCCCCTATCTTTGCTTTGTCCTACATTTTAAATAATCATTTTACATTTAATGGACAATGCATGTGCACACACACACCCACACACGCGAGCTCTCTAATTCTCCTGCCCAAATCATAGCTAGTGCTTTACATTATTTTGAAGAGTAATTTCAGTTTCTCCCTGCTGGTAGAAAACCTGCTGATATGTGAATAATGACGCCCATAACAATTTTGCCAAATATAAAACCATTTGCCTCAATGGCTTCCTTTAGTTACATGTAAGAAAAACTAGGCAGACATTGTAGGTCAAAATTTTTTCTTTACTTCATGCTGTCACTCACTGATCTTTACAATCTGAAAGAAGACATTTGTTTTTCTTCTTTTTTACAGCAAAATTAAAGTAGGGCTTTGTTCTTCCAAATGCATATACAATGGTATTTAATACTTTCATTATAACTTATTTTAAAGTATTAATTTTCTACATGCACTGCCCCACAGGCTATAAAAGATTATTTCCCTAGACTCTGTTCTGTAAACAATCCAGAAATTTGATCAAACTCATTAACCATTTGTGTTCTTTCTACTTGAGATGCAATAAATTACAGGTGGAGTTTCAAATTAGCATGTAAAATGTGTGAGTTTAATTAACTTTGTTGCATTAAGAACAAAAGGTCATGTGTTCAATTAGAAACCAACCCCTCTGATACAAAAATTAAGAAACATAAATATTATGATTTGGAGATCTCTATAACTTCAAAATGAAGCATGGTGATTTTCTAATACAAGACCAACTTTTTTCATAAACAAAATTTTTGAGTGTGCTTTATTTTTTTAAAGCCACTTGGTTACTTCAGTACCCATATTCTATCTATGTGAATAATATGTGTTTCCTTGTTTGTAAAACACAGTAAATGGTTATCAAATTCATAGCAATTACTGATATAAAATATATTGTTATTTATAGATAAATATTATTTTTATTATTTTTATGCTCTCTCCATCTTTCCCATTTGACCCTGTTTTTATTTCTACCCTCAAGTACACCTCTTCAGAAAGGAATTGTCTAAATAATACCAAGAAATATTTTTCCCTGAAGATAGAGATATATATATAATATATATTTAAATATATTGAGAATAAGAATCAATGTTGCCATTTCAGTTCTTTCTACCTATTTTGCATCGAGTAGCATTTTGCAATGCTCACACACACTCTTTCCTTCTCCCACAACATACATACAAGAACACACAGACACCTTTGCCTGCATTTTGTGGGAAAATAATCTATTCCCAGGATTGTGCATGAGAAAAAGGACAGTATACAGAAAAGGGGAAATTTCCCAATTTCCCTGCACAACAAAGATTCATTGTTTCATTCAAGCTAAATTTCCCAAACTCAGTTCCTCTAGTTCCAAAAATCTCATATTTCAAGGAGCAATGAGTTGTTAAAATAAAATAAATTCAGAGACTAGAATGTCCAATATTTAATTTTGTCAGGCAAGAACATTTTTTAATCATCATTTCATTAAAAAAGGACATTTTTAACTCTGAACATATGGGAAGAACAAAACTCTGATTAAAATTAGGAACAGGCCTCCCCTGGTGGCGCAGCGGTTGAGCACTGAGCTGTGAAGCTGCCCGCAGCCTCTGCAGCGCCAGCTCTATCCCCGGCCTCCTGCGAGGGTCCCACATGGCGCGCAGACCTCTCCTGCCGCCCGCTGCTCCCCTCAGCAGTGTACTTCGTTTCTTCTGCCTGTTCTGGCTCTGGTGAATTCTCTCACCCTCCCGCACTTCTGGCTGTACTCAGCGCTTGTATAAATAAACAAATAAATCTTTTTAAAAAATAAAATAAAATAAAATAAAAATTAGGAACAGCTTATAATTTTACACGAGGTAAATAGCATAATATTGAATATTACTTACTCCACTCTAGACTCATGAAAGTTCATCAGGGGTGAAATTTACCCATGGTATAGTTGTAGGATTCATTTCTTTACCCACACAATACCCCATATTGCTTTGAATAATATTCTTTAATCTATCTTATTTGTCACATTTATTTATTACCTATAACATCTTGTCAAATGATCATTCATAGTATATACTTTATATGTGTTTATTGGAGATTAAATATGTGTGCATGTATATCTCCAGATATTATTTTTAATTTTATTACTTATAATAAAATTAAATATAATGTAATATGGGAATAAAATACATAAAATAAATATATTTATATTTATAAATATAAAAAAACTAGATTCAATTAACTAGTGGAAAATCCCAAATAGACTTTTTAATACTCTGCTCTTCTAAGATGAATAAAGTTCATTCATAAATAAAAATATTCTAAATAAAGTAAAAGATTATTATATTTATTAAAAAAAGATTGTGATGTAAAGAACCTATATCACTTCCCATTGAAGTGAGATTATTCAATAAAGACAGTTCTTACCAACACAATTGCTACTGAAGCCCTAGTGCCAAATCTTATAGATGAATCTGCGTACCTGAGGTAACTTTTTTTTTTTAAAGATTTATTTATTTATTTATTTATACAAGCACTGGGTACAGTCAGAAGTGCAGGAGGGTGAGAGAATTCATCAGAGCCAGAGCAGGGGAGCAGAGAAGGCAGAAGGACCAAAGTACACCGCTGAGGGGAGCAGCGGGCGGCCATGTGGGACCCTCCTCTGGTGGCCGGGGAGCAGCCGGGGATCAAATCGGCGTTGCAGAGGCTGCAGGCAGCTTCACAACCCAGCACTCAACCGCTGCGCCACTTGGGAGGCCCCTGAAGTAACTTTTATTGTATTCTGTATAGCAGTTGAGTTTCTCTTTTGAAACTCAAGGATAAAAGAAATTAATGACGAACCCTAATCCTACAGTTTCATCTTATTCCCCCATCATTGTATTTCTGGTATCAACTTCTGAAGAGGTACTAGTTTCATATAAAAAAATAAAAAATAAAGTGATTCTGTTCTGTTAATGCATTTCTAGTATCCTTATTTCTCATACTTTTCATTTACATTGGCACAACCTAAAATATTAAAGATGTCATTACTAAGAACTTTTGTATATTTATATGTCAAATATTTTCTATAATTAGAAAAAAAATTTCCCAAAGTTAATGAAAGTCTCTTACCTCTGACATATGTTAAAAATTAATATTGACGGGGCCTCCTTTGTGGCACAGGTGGCTGAGCCCCGCACTGTGAACTGTCGCAGCCTCTGCAGTGTGGGTTCGATCTCAGCCTGCTAGGGAGAATACCACATGGCACAGCAGACCTCTCCTGTCTCTCCCGCTGCTCCCCTCAGTGGTGTATTTCATCAGTCTGCCTGTTCTGTTCCCTGCTCTGTTTCTGGTGAATCCTCTCACCCTCCTGCGCATCTGGCCAAATTGTATTCTCATTATATTTTCTTTAGGATAGTTGGAACTTTCCTACTGCATGTTTGAACTTCTCTAGAGGGTAGTGTTAAGACAAAAATGAGCAAACCCAGTGAGCTTACTGTTAGTTTGGTCACCCAAGTAATATCCAAGAACATTTTTCAAAATTCTTAACATTTAAAAAATTTGAACAGATTATCAATGTTCTTCACATCTTGCTATTCTACCAAAGATTTTATTCAGGAATTTAAAATTTTCCACATTTTGCCATGTCCTCATATGCAACTTGTACAGTTCCATATTTACCAAGCCCAACAACCATTTTTTTTTTAAAGATTTGTTTATTCATTTACACAAGAACTGGGGTACAGGCCACATGCGTGGGAGGATAAAAGGATTCACCAGAGACAGAGTGGGGAATAGAACAGGCAGACTGACGAAATACACTGCTGAGGGGAGCAGCAGGCAAGACAGGGAAGGTCTGCCTCGCCATGTGGGACCCTCGCCGGCTGGTCGGATCGAACTGGCACTGCAGAGGCTGCAGACAGCTTCACAGCGTGGCACTCAACCATCTGCGCCACCAGGAGAGGCCTCCCAACAACCATTTTTTATTGCACATGTTTATCTCATGAATTGTTTCTGTTATCGCCATAAAAATTAATACAGTTTTTAAAAAATGTACTTGACTGAGTGCATTACATAAAGGTATAGTGTGTATAATCAAGTATTATATGCAATATACATACAATATTTACAGGATGATAACACAAACCCATATTATACTAAGTTGACTATATGAAACTGCTATTTGTGTGGTCAAAATGCTCCAAAATTAGCAGCTTCATGTGATTCAACTTAATTTTTTAGAAACTCCATTGCTACCGTAGAGCAATTGTTTCTATTTAGTGTATATTAAATGCTTTTGTCCGATGCTGAGTTTGTCACCTACAGTTTAAGGTGTGACTTTCTTTTTCTATAAATTTCCTCTATTGACATTCATTCAAGGAGAAATCCTAGATTGGTTACACTGGGTTAAAATGTTTATGAACATATTCATTCATGGCAATAATGTTATAAATCTTCAAGCATTTAAGAGACATGTTCACTTTTTTTATCAATACCTACAGTGCTCAATCAGAAACTGTTGCATGCTTTAGATGATGAAGTTCATGCATATAATAATATGACCTGAATAAACCATTAAAATATGATGATGTAACGAAAGTGAGGGATAACACACCTCTATTAGTGAAAGTTTCATCACATTTTTGCAATAGAAATAGGAGCAGTGAGTTTTTGCAAATTACACATTATTGTCATTTAAAGTGGTATTTTATAACTTTTTTATGGTTTTAAGTCAATCATGGGGAGTTTATGAAATTTTTCTCCTTAGTGTGACTCCCATATACTATATACACTGTACTATATAAAATTTTTCTCTTCTGTGTGACCTAAGAAAGTCACCTATAGAACTCAAGAATTGGGCCTCCCCAGTGGCACAGCATGTTGAGCATAGCGCTGTGAATCTGTCTGCACAGCATGGGTTCAATCCCTGGCAGACCAGGGAGATACCCAATGGCACGGCAGACCTCTCCTATCTCTCCCCCTGCTTCCCTCAGCAGTGCCTTTGGTCCATCTGCCTGTTCTGCTCGTTGCGCTATCTCTGATGAATCTTCTCACCCTCCTGTGCCTCTGAACTGTACCCCAGTTCTCATGTAAAAATAAATAAATCTTTAAAAAAAAGAACTCAAGAGTTGATTAGATTAGATTAGCTTCCACTGTTATTTCAACTGAGCGTATAGTATTGAGAGAAGAAATTCAAATTTTTTGCTAAGTTCTTCACAGTATTTTATTTCCTTTCAAAAGTATATTTTCTACAAATTGTACAATAATGTGTCCTATAAAAACTAAGATTCTTACTTGCAAATGCTTTAAACACTGCTTGAAATGCAGAGCGCTCTACAAAAATGAGATTAGCAGCTTCAGTACTGCAGTGTAGCAATATTATAAAAATTATTATGGAAATCAATAATGCTTTCATTTCCAGAACTAATCTGATGGTAAGATCTTGTTTATATAGATATTAAACAAATGCATTATTCACATTTGTAATGATTTTTTAGAGAAAAAAAGACATTTTTATAATTATCATATGGAAGTGGTATAATAAATGAGTATAATTTTTATTAACAGAAAGTTAATTTACATAAAACAAGTGCTCATTGAATTATTGAATATGATAATATCTACATGCCTATTCCTGTTTGTCATATTTTGTGCCTTTTGGCGACATCAGAATTATAACAATCTGATTTATGCATTAAATTTAATGCATAATATGACAACATACAGATATGTATGCCTTATAATGTATAATTTAAACATGATTGCTATATATTTCACCCATTCTTTCATGGCTTTACCGATTTTCTCATGCAGCCAGAAATCATGATTAAAATACAGGTTGCCAGATATGAATGTCTGCTTGAATTAATGAATATTTTCATAAAAATACTCCAACTATGAATGTTTTAAAAACCTTGTCATAACATTCACCAAACTTACACATGACAGCAAGTATGTGTTACTGCATTTCCATCTTAAATATTTGATGATTTCCTCTTTAAATCCAAGATTCATAACCCAAAGGCCTTCATTTTCTTATACCATGTGTAATGCAAGAGACATTTATTAGTACAGTCCTCTTTTTATGCATCAACAAAACATTTCTGAAAAAAAGCAATATATGAATTTCCCAGAATTTTGAAGATATTTTAAGGTATTAATTATACATCACAATGATAATATGTGTACACTTTTTATACTCTTTCTCTCTCTCCCAAGGGAATAAAGATAGGATTTACAGTAAAGATGATTCTGGTTAAACATTAAAAACTACACTACAGCTGGAATCTTTTTCAAGTTACATTAAAAATGTGTAAATACTTCCTAATCTACCCACGATTTCAGGAAATGATTATTACAGTGCATAGCTGCAATTTATGGGATTCTGAAAAACACCAAGATTCTTCTCATATTTTTTAACAATAATGCCAACTTTTAAATCATAAATTTAAATCTAACAAATAAATAGTAGTAACAGGTCTAATACAGTCATCTTTATCATTTAAGAAGGAAACCAACTAACAATTTTAAGAGCAATCCCATAGTAGGTAACAACTGAAGGTTGTCCATTGATGGGTCACTCTCACTTGACCTTGGGTGTGCAGAAAGGTAGTTCACCATGGTAACCTGGGTCTTGATGCTTTCCATACAATAAATCATTTCAGTCTCTTCATGTAATTCTTTTATTGCCTGTGCAATTGAAATGTCATGCTTCACGAACAGAGAAGCTAGTAATTTCTTATGGGTGATTAAACCACCTTTCTAATGTCTGAGTATGGATGAAGTTGCATCCAACTATTTTAATGCATATTTAGTTTATCATAATTTTCTTGTGTCTTTCATAAATACTCTGTTAAACATATTTTTAAATCTTAAAAAATTTTAAACCACTAATTACTTACAGTCTTTCAGTATACTATCAAAAATCTACTATTACTTCATGAGTTATGCAGTGATGCTTTCGCCTATTTAGAGAGCGAATCTGTTTCTGTGTATATATGTATTTATGTTCATATATAAAACAAAACTCTTCAAATACTACTGAAATTTTCAAAGGTAGGCAAGTTTTCAAAGGACATTTTAGGCCCTAAGCCAAAACTGACATTCTACCTTTAATTATGTGAAAATCAAAGGAATGAGTTTTAATGACAAATTATGAGAAAATCATGAAAACCATGCTTTCTTTAAAAAGCAAGTTACAAAATTGCTTTTTCCTTTTGTCAATATCCCTAGATAATCCTCTATGCTTTTATAATAAAACTCTTGTTTATTTGAAATTCATTCCATTTTACCATGGTACTGTCATAGTCACATCTATCAAGATTCCAGCCCACCACCAACCAGTTTTCACATTAGTTCAAATCCTGGCACTTAATTCTCTAATCATAATAAGTCCTGTCATCATCATGGGAGATTTTAAAAGCCACATAACAACTCATCCCAAATCCTGACCTCTTAATTCCTTCAAATTCTCATCACAATAACCTTTTTAAGCATTCACTTTCCTAAACAAACACTGGACCTTGTCATCTCTGAAATTCTTCCAACATTAATACTAATATTTTAGCACTATTTTTTAGTACTATTTAACGATACTAATGGCAAGCCTTAATCTCATTACAACATAAAACTTCTATTTGTTGATTCTTCTACTATCTCTCTATAAATTGTCCCTTAAATTTACCTCCTCCCTTCAAAGTTAAAATTTTATGGAACCTGTTTCTAACCATTTCATTTAAATGCCTTAACTCCCTCTCTCCATGGTCTTTATATCTTATCCACTTGCAACACCACAAATTTAGATTGTTCCAATTATCTTCTTTCTCTAGCCTTGACTTCAAGAATCCAAGTCTTGCTAGAGAAAAACCACACAACAGGAAATATTTATTTCTTTTAAATCAGTGAATAAATTGCCAATCTTCATGGAATTATCATTACTTCCTGGCAATTTTAGCATATTTATTATTGGTCAACCCACTTTCCTATTCACCACACAAAGATTTCAAATATTCTGCACTGTTCTCAGACCACCAGCACTTATAGAAACTACATTCTCAGAGATAGTTTCAGCTACTCCTCTGAATAAATAGATGGAATGAGATGAAAACGCCCTGGCACCAACCCTATGTGCTTATCTGCCTCTGTCCCAAATTCTTATTTTATTTTCTTGTTTAATCAGTGGTTTCCTTCTGCTGGTGTTAAATCCTTCCCACTCTTTTAGATACTTTAGTATCAATGACCCCTTCTCTAACTTTTTTTTTTTTTTTAAGGATTTATTTATTTATTTATACAAGCACTGGGTACAGTCAGAAGCGCAGGAGGGTGACAGAATTCACCAGAGCCAGAGCGGGGAACAGAGCAGGCAGACTGACGAAATACACTGCTGAGGGGAGCAGCGGGCACAGCAAGAGAGGTCTGCATGCCATGTGGGACCCTTGCCTGAGACCGGCTGCCGGGGATCAAACTGGTGCTTCAGAGGCTGCGGGAAGCTTCGCAGCCCAGCACTCAACCACTGCGCCACCAGGGGAGCCCCTTCTTTAAACTTTCTTACTCCTAAACTGATGAACTCATAATCCTTTACATCTCAATTCACTGAAGACTTACTTTTCCCTCCAAAATAAATCATATTCTGCTGATAGTATAATTTTCAATAAACTGTATTTTCTATATTCCTTTATTTTAGTTTCCATGTTTATAACAATTTGGTATTCTATTTATTTAAGGAATTATTGAAATAATATCTTCCCTCCAATACTGTTAGCATTACAAGGTCACAATTATGGCACAAAATAAGGGCACAATAAATATTTGATAATGAATGAATAACAATAGATTACACTGACTGTATTATGTACACAACACTATATTTATAAACTATATTTATAAGATATATTTATAAAAGCTCTATATTTTATAGATGAGAAACCTCAGGCACAGTGTGGAGTTGACATACATAGATAAGTTTAGCTCGAGTTTATGATCTAACAACTACACTCAACTGTTAATAAATGGGTGAAGTGAAAGTATTAGAAAATGCCCATCCAAAAAGGCAAAATATATTGGAGTATGACTCAGATGACATGTAACCCAGATTTTTTATACACAGTACAATTCTAAAGTAGAAAAGTTGATGTGCATTAAAAGTTCAGTGCTGTTCCAATCCTATAACATTTTGAATTAAACTGCAGAAAGGGTATAAAAGTATTTATATTCAGCTTGGGTGTTATAATTTCATTCTGCTTTTCCTTAGGAGATGAACAACATTCTAAGGTTAGGTTAACATTAATAATGAATAAAGAATTAAAAAGAAGAAAATTAAACTCTAAAATACAGGGCATTGGTCTGTTTTGTAATTATAACAAATCACCTTTGGTCTAAATTAATCCTCTGGGTTGGAGAAAATTGATTTACTCAAAGAAGACATTGGAATGCAGAGAGCTGATTTTCATTTTGAGATATAAAGAAAATTCTGGAAATAAGAGGATCATGATCGTGAAGGTGCAGGGAGTATTTATGAAGAAAGATAAAAGTCAGTTGAATAATATCCCCTTTCCAATCTTCGTTTCACCCCACTGAATTTTTTAGAGATGAATCTACATAGCCTTCAAAATATAGGGAAGAATCACACTCATTATATTTCATTTTGCACCAACATTCTATAAAGTATTGAAGAATTGAATATAATATCTGATTCAATAATCAAGAGAAGAGGAAGCAATTTTCAACAAAGCCATCCTCCATGAGCAAAGAAACACACTTGAGAGAATATAAGAATGCTTTCAACTCAGTGGGAAGGGAATGTGAAAGCACTTCATTGAAGCTCATTGTAGCTTGTGCAGTTTGACTGCCAAGAAATGCTCATTCAATATAGGGATATAAATTCCCATTCACTAATAAACATAGTCAAATGCAGAGTTCCTTTACAAAGTCAGAGTCAGTAATAACTCAGAAGTGGTTTATGCTTTAATGTAGTTCCCTCAAACTATATTTTATCATGCCTTTCTTTATTCATTCTGTTCTTTTATTTCAACTGTTCATGGCACAGTCATGTTCTTAAACTACTCATATATCCATGGAAGAAGATAAGAATTCTCCATTCATTGGGATCATGCAGTGTGGGAATATTAAATTTTACAGGGTTTGTATATATGGATAAACAAGAAGCAAGCTCCATTACTAGCCAAAGCTGTCAGCCAAAGCTCAAGTGTCATCTCTTGACCAGAACATTGAACCAGGGCCAAGAGAATAGTCCAGGGGTTGAATCTTCCCATAATGTACTGAAAACCTATGGCAAGTTCACAGCCAAGTAGTAAAGCACTTCTTAACTCACAGGACCATCAAGCAGGATTAAGTGCTTTGAAATCCATGCATAGCAGGTCCTCCAAGACTGAAAAGCCTCTTTCCATCCAGGTCACTCAACTTTATGTCTCTCATGTTAGGAGATTATTGATGAGGTGAGTAACAGAAGATGCTTATGACTCAAAAAGTAAGGCAAAGGAAATTTATATAGTTTTCATAATACAGACTTAACGCCATAATGCCAAAAATCCTTTAATGATCTTTAAGAACAATGTGGTTTATCATTTGCTGCTATTTTCAAAACCTTTAGGAGCTCATCAATAATAAAACTTGCTTTTACAAACAGTTATAGATTTGCTTTCACATTAAAATTGCTCCTAGTAGCATGTTATTAGCCATTTTTTTTGAGATTTATTTGAAAAAATAATTTCATGGAGAATAATCACCCAATAGATAAAGGACCTCCAAATAAAGATATGAAAATACTGAAGATAATCTAAAAAAAAGAAAAATCAATTTGAAATCAGGAAATGGTAATAGAAGTTCACTGATTTACAAAACTCAATTACTTGAAAATCCATAGAGTTATTATGAAATAATCCCATTTTTAATTAAATAAAGACTATCAAAAAATTCCTTGAAATGCAACATGATAGTAAAATGATTTCATTTGAAAAAATTACTAATTTTAGAAAATTCACATTTATTTGGCATTGGAAAACATAATATGACTGTACAGTATTCTATTTAAAAAAAATAAAAGTACAGTGGTACAGAAATCCAACTTGCAAGTTGGATTTTTTTTTTGTACACCTCAAAAGACATAGCACAACTTTGCAAAAAAGAAAAAGAAAAAACCCAGAAGATAATATTGACCTTTCCATCTCATTATAAAATTAATTTGTATTGTTTATAGGAAGGAAAATACAAGGGCAGAAATCACCTAAGAAAAATATCTAAATGTGGGCATAAATGTCTTTAAATGTTAGCCAAACTGATTTACATATTTTTCTCTAAATTTAGCTGAAAGGAAAACTATTTAATTCCAATTTGGCTTTGCAGCACAGATATACTATGATGCAATGGGCAGCAAAAGCAGCTAGGAAACTTGAACTAAAAAAGCAATAGAAAGACTAGACTGTTCCTTGCAGATAGCATGATGGGGAATATTAAGAAAACCTCCCTATAGCACTAGGGGCTCCTGACATTGCTTCTCTCTGGTTATCACCTGGATTCTAGAGCTGTCCCTAGCATGAGTTAAACACTGTCATTATGAAAGTTGTGGAAAGGAGAGAAGAGAGCTTAGATTTAGTTTGTATTGCTACCAAATCCCTGTTGTCTATGAATAGAGGTTTTGGAATAAATGCTATTTTTTGATTGCATCATGTGAGTGCTTGAAAAAAAAAATAGTGTTTTGGTGAGCAAATATACAACTGTGGAAATCAGTTTTTCTTAATATTAACCAAGCAGATTTACACATTTTTCTCTGATATATCTTAGAAAATGTCTATTCATTCAGTTTGGCTATAAAACTAAGGGAACAGAAACAGTGCCAACTAAACCTAAAGAAAAAAATTATATGAAATGGCCAGGTATTTGCCAACATGTTGGAAAAATCAAGATGATTTTACCTTATTTTGAATTGGTCATTCACCTTATATCCAGATTTTAATTTCTTAATAAAGCTCTTGGATTTTTGGTAACTTTTCTATTTGTTGTTGATTGAATATTTAAGTTTTACTGCTTTCTTATAATTTAATAGACCTTGCACATGACCAGAGAAATAAATATATCTTTGTCATTTATATTCTTTATTTATTCCCCCCCCCCCACCATCCTATGTTTCAGATTGCAAACTTCTTCTTCCATTCCTTCTCCATCTCCTGCCAGCAAAACTTATTGTTGATCAATTGATCTGTCAAAGTAAGGTTTCTTGTCCTGTTGCTCCCTTTCTCAGTTACTTGCTGAGTTCATTACCTGTTTACTGAATGCTAGGCCCTGTGCTTATTAGTTGGAATGCATAAATCTCTATAATCTTAATAACAACCCCAGCAACTTACATTATCTCCATTTCATAGAAGGATATAAATAATTTGCCTAAGTTCATACAGTCAAATTTGGTTTTTTAAGATTTATTTATTTATACAAGAACTGGCATACAGGTCAGAGGCGCCAGAGGGTGAGAGAATTCACCAGAGACAGAGCAGGGAGAAGAACAGTCAGATGGACCAAAATACGCTGCTGAGGGAAGCAGTGGGTGAGACAGGGGAGGTCTGCCGTGCCATGTGGGTATCTCCCTGGTCTGGCAGAGATCGAACCCGCGCTATGCAGACAGCTTCACAGCACTGCGCTCAACCCACTGTGCCACCAGGGAGGCCCCCATGTAGTCAAATTTGTCAGGAGGTATTCCTAACCAGACTAGCAGACTCCAAAGTCCATTTATTTAACCATTATTGTAAAGTCTTTTCAATATGCCAGAACCTGTTTCTCTATACTTCTCTCCCAAGTTGTCTTTACATAAACCCTCCATGCCAGCAAGATCCGTTTGTATGTTGTATAACTTGTATCCCAGAACTACCTATGGTGCCTCTCAGTTAGTGTTATTAGCTTCTATAGAGTGGCATCTGTGACAAAAACATGCCACCATGGTAGAACGTTATAAGTGTTTCTTATTTTCCTATATATTACAATGTAACAGTCATGCATAAATGAGAAGAGAAAACGTTCTCCTTGAATGATACTTCAGTCTTTTCTATAACATTCTAAAAAGATTAATGTGGAATCATATACCTCCCTAAGGATATAAAAGCATTTTTTTCACTCAACATTTTAGAGGTCCCCAAAAAATAGTTATTTGGGGGGAATATTAATTATTTTTCTGCAGTCTTTTTCTTGACAATGTGATGCATTCAACACAAGAGAATCATAATTTGAAAATTAAATATTTTTTGAGATTATATTGCAAAGTTAGCCCACCATAGGATTTGATCTAAACTTGTATCTAAAGAAATATAATAGCGTTTAAAACAAAATGACTCAAATTAACTACTGTAATTTTAAACAAATTGTGATCTAACAGATCTCTGTGTTGTCAACATTTATTGAAGAATTCAATAAGTGGAATTTATTGGAATAAATGGAAAAGTGACTCCAAACAAAATATTTAAATTCTGAGTGATATTCCGTTAAATTCTATCAACAAACAATGCAGATGAAAAATTTTTGAGTGAGAGCAACTTGAAGGAACAATGTGCATGGTATGTATGTTGAGACTAAGATAATGATATTAGCTAATAGTTACTGTGCACCTACTACAGCCTAGTCTATATGGATTATTTCAACTCTAATCCTCATAACATCTTCTATAAGCGGTATGATTACAACTGTTATTATATCAAATGGACATAACTGTATTATCACCATTTACAGTTGAAGCTACTTAGAGAACTTTAAATAATTTGCTCAAAATGACAAAACTAACAAGAGCCCAGATATCTTGAATGTGGAGCTTATACCTTAACATCATGCTACAATGACTATCTTATATGTGCAATGTATTATATAACCATATTCAAAGAGGTTAGTCATAGGATAATGTTTCAATCCACTAACTACCTGCAGTAGCTTCTTGTGACTGCTTGAATAACTTACCACAAACTTGGTGACTTAAAAGAAAATTTATTATTTTGTAGTTCTGGAGGAAATCCAACATCAATATCACTGAGCGAAGTGAAATCATCATCAAGGTCATGCTCCCTCTGGAGGTTCCGGGGGAAACTCTGTTCCTTGTCTCTTCCCACTTCTAGTGATGGCTAGCATTCCTTGGTTTGTGGCTACACACTTACAACTTCAAGGCCAGCATTTTTAAGTCTCTTTCTCTTCCATCTTCATGTAACTTTCTCTTCTGGTTGTATGTTTTCCCCTTTCTATGTCAAATCCTTCTCTCCTTCTCACTTACCAGGACACTTATTATTATAGTCAACACCAACCCAATAATTCAGGGTAACTTCTTTATCTTCAAGATCTTAAATATTATATGAGTCTTTATTAAAGATTAATGCTGATTAAAACTTTGTCTTATAAATTTATTTGAAAATATTCTACCAACCTCAATCAAAAATAAAATAAAACCAGAAAGAAAATATTCTACCAAACAAGGGAAGATGATCAACATTTATTTTAAGTACAAATTATGTCAACTTTTTTTTATTCAGTAATAAAGATGGAGACTAATGAAATTATCGCCCATTTTGATAAGAATAATATATATTTTTCTAAGACAATGATGTTTACCTGTGCATGTTGCTATAGGAAACAGACTTATCACACACTATGTTTTATTTTGTTTCTTTAGAAGTAAAATCATTTGCCCAAAATCCACAGAGATTGTAATATATCTAAGGGCAAACTTTCTTTTCTATATTTAATTTTATTTTCTTTCAAAAAACATCATGATTACACTTTATATAGAATCATTGGAACAAAAGAAAATGTATGAAGGATGTAAATGAAAGCACACAGTGTTAAGATATACCATGTCATTTGCTCCTTTTTACTTTCAAAAATCTCTTCAACATGTCATTAATATTCTTTTTAAGCACTGTAGGAAATACAGGGTATATATCTGATACACTCTAACTACTTCTGGACGATGCAGTAACAGAGTGTATAAATTCACTTGACTGCTCAGAGTGACAACTTGAATTTCCTTAATATATAGTTACTTTCTCTGAAATTAAACAATTAATAAGCCAGCAGCTATGTGAATCATAAATTATTCATACTTACTATACCAATGAACATTAATCAATTATAAAGAGATACAGAAATTAAGACCAAGAGAGTCAACCATAGCATTTTAATATTGAGAATCTGCTAACCCAGTCTCTTTAAACATATTTGATTTGTATAATAACATCAATATGCACAGCTACGCTTGCTACTCAAGTTTCCAACAAAATAAGCAATTTATGAGTATACACATGCTGTCAACCATTAACAAGAAATACTCATCACAATTCTGTAGTCTTTGACTAAAAGGGCTTATTAAAGTTCTTTCAAATTATTGTACCTCATCAAATATTTAGTAATAATTCTCCTAGCTTCCCAAAGAATTTGAAGCATACTGAAAAACATCCTTAGAATTCTTTTGCAGCTTGAATACCAATAACTTTATACCAATACACATAAAATTATAATGATCACAGATGCAAAACATCCACCTGGACAATGGCCCAAGTCCATCAGCTGTGATGCATTGCATCATTAAACAGACACAGGTTCAGCAAAAAACTCATGATTAAAATCATCTAATGAGAAGTTTCAACTTCTTATCCTTAACACATGAAATTTCTAGATTATCTAAGTACCCATTCTGATTAATTTATTTAAATTCAGTAGAGGAAAGAGTTACAGTTCCTTGTCTGTATTACCAAGAGTAAAGCAATAAAATAATGAGAGCATATGGAGGGCAAATAGGGACTTAAATGGGGAGATGGCATTAATCAGAGTAAGAAAATTGGAATAGCCATTTGGTTATAGCTATCAATCAAATGTTAGTGTCAAGTATTATCTAGAAATAGGCTTGAAATTGTTCTTCAGTTGATGCTTTGCAAAAATAATGTGCTTGCTTCTCAACCTCCTCCACCCCCCAAACAGGAAAGGGCCATTGACAGACACATCACTGGATGTATTACCTCACTGATCCTTGGAAGCTAGAGAAAATAGAGAAACGGGGTTTGTAATAAGGGAAATTAAAAACATCTGAGTCTTTATAATTATTTTTATTTTCTGTGTCATTGAGCAATAATAAGTGATATGGCACCTTTTTAAACCTGACTTGATGTGATGTACAGTCAGCTCAACAAGACAGAAAAAGAAATATTCCAAAATTCTTCAGTAAGGATGGAGAATTTTTTGTTATTTTGGGTGGGGACAAAGACGAACCAGAACAGATTTGCTGGTACTCAGAAAAGGTCACTACTAGCAGTAATTCTTATTCAGCAGGCACAATAACATTGCAACATTCTGGAAACTCACATTCTTAGCTTAAAAGTCATGAATTACATGTTAGTCCGGTTTAAAAAAATCAATCAATAGATATGTAGAGAGTCCCAAATAAACAGTTGCACCATGTCAAGTACAGTGAGAATTACAGAAAAATAGCAAATGTGATTACCATAATGTAAAGAAGTCCATAGTTCAATTAAGGAATTAATTTCTATTAGTACAAGATAACACTACACAGGAGAAGTCAAATAAGAGATGCTACAGCTGAAAGTACTAATGAATTACAGGCATGAATTCATAAAAGATCTGTTTCATGATCACCCCAACATGGTTACACCATGTTGTTAGAAATGCAGAACCTCTGTCACCACCCCAGACCTACTGAACCAGAATATACATTTCAGCAGATATCCAGATCTTATGATTTACAAGTACATCCAAGTTTGACATGCTTATCTTAGATAAGAACAATAGCACATAAATCTGTTGTTAATCTTATGAGCTGGCTAAGAAAGGGAGTGAGTAGGGGCTAGGAGATTTCAGGCAAGTAGTCAAGAGAACATAAAAGCAAAGAATGAGTGGGGCTAAGGTGTGTTCAAGGAAGACGTCATTTTGGCAATTTAGCAAAAGTACATATTTTATTTAGAAAGTAGAAAAATATGAGTCTTGAAATAGAAAAATCGGTCTATGTAAGAGATAGCCTGAAAGTTAGGATAGCCTGAAAGTTAGGCTGAGGAAACCACTATTTTGAAACAAACCAGTCCTTTTTACAATAACATGATTCACTGCTCAGATTCCAGCCTTCAGATTTGTCTCCAATAAGAGAAACAATATTGCGGAGGGGTTGTGGGGGGAGAGAGATAGAGAGAGAAACAGACAGACAGAGACAGAGAGAGAGATTGTTTTGTATATAAAGGAAATTATTGTTAAAACAAAAAGGAAGACTACTGAATGGAGGAAGATATTTTCAAACTATTTTTCAGAAAAGGGGTTAATACCCAAAGCATATAGACAGTTGATACAGATCAACAACCAAAACACGCAAACTGATTAAAAAATGGACAGGGGATCTGCATAAGTATTTCATCAAAGGAGACACACAAATGGCCCATAAACACATGAAAGAGGGTCTGCCATTAAATTTCACCTCGGAATGTATAGAATAGTTATTATCTAAATGGCAAATATAGTAAGTACTGGTGAGGATTTGTAGAAAAAGGAACTCTCGTGACTTGGTGGGAGTATAAATTGTTACACATACTTTCAAAAACAGTATGGAGGTTCCTCAAAAAATTAAAAAAAATAAAACTGCCATATAATCCAGTAACCCCTCTTCTGGGTATTTACCTGAAAGATATGAAAACACTAACTTAAGGAGATATATACACACCTATATTCATTGCAGCGCTATTTACAGTAGACAATATATGGAAACCCAAGGTCCCAACTACAGATGAATGGATGAAGATGTGTTATATACACACAATGGAATAATACTCAGCCATAAAAAAGAGATGAAATCTTGCAATTTTCAACAGTGTGGATATAGCTTTAGGTGATTTTTTTTAGACAAAATAAGTCAAAAAGAGAAAGACAAATGCCATATGATTTCACTAGCTTGTGAAATATAAAGAAAAGCAAAATCACAAAAATACACACAAACAAAAACATATCTTTAGACTCTAGCAACAGTTGATTGGTGGTGAATGGACATTTGGTGACAGGTGTGGATGAACACACAGTTGCTGAGCAATAAACTGTATACCTGAAACCTATACAGTGTTATATACTAATGTTACTTCAATACAAAGAAGAAAAGTTAAAAATATTTAAATGTATTTAAATAACTCAGAACCAGAAAAATAGAAACAAAAAATAACTCTAAAAACGCATTCTATTTTTTAACTTAGGTGCTGACTATTGCTACTTCTGTTGAGTTCTCTGAGAGTTTCCCTCAGTCAAAAAGAACTGCTTCACCTAAGCTCACACTCTCTTCCTGGAGGTAGGTCAAGTCTGGTAACTAGTTGATGCAGGGGTACAAAGGCCTAACATATTGGTCTCAAATGGGGACATATTTGAAGGACCATCTCAACTAGAGAGCATCCTATGGGGTAAGATAAGTTACCCGGTACAAGTGTGTCACAGTTTGATGTCTCTCTATTCAGTCATGCTTTTCTCATTCCCCCACAAGTGTTGTTCCCAATGAAATGTCCCAATACTGCAGTGGGGGGAGAAGGGAGTAGGATCAAAACAAGGGTGGGAAGAGCAAAAGGGACCATGGTGATAGTTCACGGTGAATGGGTGGTGGGAATTTCATGGGGATTATAACCAAGATGAAAATGCATACATTGTACAAAAATGAAAAATGATGTAAAAAAATATAAAATTAAAAAATTTAAAAAAAGAAATGTCCCAATATGTTCCCTGAATACAACTATCTATGTCAGAGCCTGTTTTCAAAAATCCTGATCTAATATCACTTTCCACAAAAATTTACATCATCACTAAAACATTTTAATTTATTCATTTATCTAATTTTATTTTGGTATTATCCTTCATGTTATTTAATAATGTTAATTATGTTTTAAGTAACCATCCATTTTAAAGGTAGGGAATGTGTTGTATTATTTCATAAAAAGTTCACTAAGGTAAATACAGATTTGGACACAGAATGAACATTTAATTCTCATTTCATGAATTAACAAAATCATTTCTTTGATGTTCCTTTCATTAAGCTTCTATGATCTGGAAAAACTAAGCAAATATATAATTTCAGTTCTGTGCATCATCTTCATCAATCTTTCATGTATCCCTGTCACAGCACTTTAAACAAAGTAAGTACTAGATGTTGTTCAACATAATGAGTAAAAGTATAATGTTTATACAGTAACTTGTGATCTGCCTAAACTTTAAGTGACAACTGAGTTACAACAGGAAGTTAAACAAACTATATCCATGGGTCTCAAACCAGTGTCCCTATCTTTTCCTATCTTCACACTACCTCCCTGAGAGAAAGAAAACTTCTGAATTGTTCCACTCAGTAGTAAGATTATATCAGACTCCGGTATACATCTGAAGTATACAAAAACTACCATTAAATTGTTTGTAAAAATCACATATAAAGATCAGGTACATGGTCAGAAAATAAAAGTGGGTAAACATAATTTGAGTACTCTCAGAAATCATCAATAATCCTTTGAATCTTTACATATCTTTCCTCTAGAGATTCCAGAAAGTAGTTCATTAATTTTCTGAGCAACCATTTCATTATATGTCTCAAAATTCTACCTTTCCGATTTCCCTCTGTATTTGGAAAGTACAAAGTCTCTACTGGTTCCCAGTTCTTCTGCAAAATTCTTTCTACTAGGAATATTAGTAAAATAATTCTCTGTTACTTACATTTATTCATTTTTCTCTGTGTTTCAAATCACAATTGTTTCTCTGATAATTTATAGTCACCTATCATGATAAACAAAAAATATAGGCATAGTTAGTCACATGTTCAAGACATCAGTTTTTCAAAATATAGCAGGCGGTAGACCGCAAACATTTCAGATGAGGCCTCAGCCACTAGATGCCGCTGATGTGTCTGGAGGCCTATGAAGTGAATTCTACAGAACTATAAAAGCTTACATCTTGGAAAATAAAATGCTGTTACTATGGTGACCAGCTGAGATTATGGATAATGAGAGTACCATGTTTTCCACTCTCTAAGGAGCTATTGTTCTCCACATATTGCTCTATGCTGAACATTACTGACCTTCAAAATATATCAAAATCATTGGAACTTTCCTTTCTTTAAAAAAGGGATATTTCATTCAGTACTTTAATGTGTGAGAAGCAATACATATCATATCAGTTGTTCACTTACACACACACACACACGAACTATGAGAAGGAAACATTATGTAATGCATTTTTCTTATTTAAGTACAGATGCATGATCAATATAGTCTGACATGATGTCATAGTTTCTACAACTTTATGTGTTTCCAAATTCTTTAAAATTCTCCATCTACAAAGATAGAGGAAATGAAGGAATTATATTAATACTTGTGATGCTTATTATGGTATCAAATATCTAACAAGACATAATTGTAGAAAAGAGCATGTTTTTAGGTAAATAGGAATATAAGAAATTTCCCACTTAGTTACAACAAATCATGAAATAGTTCTTTTTCTTCGTTTGATGTGGTAACATACACCTGAAAAAGTGGGACCTTATATTTCTAAATCATATACAGTATTGTAAACCAATGTAGCCTGATAAAAAAAAATTATAAAAGTCAAAAATAAAAATAAAAGCCTTTAAGGCATAGGAAAACAGTTATAAGGACTTAGAAATCTTTTACATAAAACAGTATGGAAAAATTGGTAAAAAAATTAAGAAGGATAATGATATTTATTGCTTACTAAATGGTGGTTGGTTATTGGTGATCCTTTAATATTTCAATCTCTAAGAAGAAATCTGTGAAATTAATATTCATAACAGTTTTTAGAAAAGTGAATGCAAAGAAAAATTACGTTGATATTGTGGTGGTCTGTAAGAATATCTTACAAAACATAATTCCCCCTAATTACTTAAACTTGCATAGCCTAAGGAAATAAAAATTAATCAATAATGTACCTCAAAATTCAAGGAAAGAAGAAATAATGACCAGATCCAGATTTTTATGTAAAAAGACTTTACATAATAACTAATGAGTATAAAAAGTAATAAATATGTCATTTTTCATAACATATGATGGGTTCTTATTACCCCAGAAAACTCCACCCTATTATTCCTTTCAAAACTACTGCTGAGCTACTTAAAGCTAAAGTGAATTTGATACGCCACCTCATTGGGTCTAGTCTCCAACGGTCTTTAATGATTCATGGAATCATAACTTGGTGTGGTTTCATAACAGCAGTTGCACCTTTTAAAAACAACTAGAAGATAGAACTGACAAGAAATATTCAGAAATAAATGTCAAGAGACATTGTTAGAATACTAATCTGGTATTTAAATCACAGTTTCCCAAAAATACAGGAAGTTCTGAAAGTATAAGTTTGTTACCACACATGCAGCTGTCACTTCCATGAAAATGTAATGGAAACATTCAACCTACTGAAAACAATAGTGTGATATAACCACAATATATTTTACTTTCTGTATTAGTTTCCTTGGGCTGCCATAACAAAGCACCATAAATTTAGTGACTTAAAACCGCAGAACTATATTGTCTCACTTTCTGGAGGATAGAAGTCCAAGGTCATTATGTCAGTAGGACCGAGCTTTCTCTGAAACATGTAGAGTAAGTTTTTTTCTTTCATTTTTCTAGGGTATGGTAATTTTCCAGCAATCTTTGTTATTCCCTGACTTGCAGCTGCATGGCTGTAATCTCTGTCTTCATTATCACATGGCATTTCCCCAGTAGTCTGTCTTCCCATAGCCTTCTTCTTATTAGGACACTAATCATATCGGATTAGCGACCCTCCTTATGTGTCCTCATTTCAGCTAAATATGATTCCAATGACTCTGTTTCAAAATAAACTTCATGAATCTGTGGATTAACAGTAAAGTAATATGCAGTGCTTCAATCTGCTAAGCCATGGATCTACTAGTTGTACTGAAGCAATGTAACTTTCTCACATTTTCAGTGTGTATTCCCATCAGATTCTCTTGCACTCTATAGCAGAAGACACTATAGCAAATGACGTCCAAAGGTTCAAAACATCAAAAATGTGCTAATTTATTGATCATTTAATACTTTATCCTCATCCATGAGAAGCTATCACATTAGAGGCATTGTGATAAGTCATGGATTTAAACAGTCCCCAAGCCTGACAATGAAAGTTGGCTATGGCAGCACATATGCTGAATTCTAACAAGTCAACAAGCTTGTCCACATAGTTATTGAATATACAGTAGGCCCTTATATTAGAATTTTAGGAAGAATTAACAGAGCATTGTAAAATGCATATTTTATAAATTACATTTTGATTTGTTTTCCCAACAGTGATGCTAATATAATGTTCTTTTGGATTTCACTCATAGCAGGAATTTAGAAAACCTAAATAAGGGACCAGGAAAAAGACTAATTAATTATAATAAAGTAAAAATCAAAATCAACAAGCAACTATAAATCAGAGACACACTAGTACGGGGTGGGGGTGGGGGGAAAGAAGGGAGTAGGATCAAAACAAGGGTGGTGGGAATTGTATGGGGACTATAACCAAGATGAAAATGCATACATTGTGCAAAAATGAAAAATGATGCAAAATATATATAAAATTAAGAAATTTTTAAAAAGAAAGCAAGTGTTTATTTGAAGAAACAAATAGCAGTCACATTTCTAGGTGCCTAATATCAATCACCTGTATATCTTGTTAATATCACAAATTAAACATGTTCAACCCTGAGTCCATCATCTTTACTCTCTAACCACATTTATGCAAATGCTACTGATGTCTTCTGATACCATCACCTTTCCATCATCCAGGCTCAAAAATCAACCTGTTAGTATTCTTATATACACTCCTTTCATGAGGTATCTCGTTCTCTTCTTCATTTTGATGCTACAATATTTTTCTATCCATTTCCCTTTTTTATTGCTACATACCACATTCATTACCTCTCTTGGAACACTGGCTTTCTGAATGGTTTCTCAACTTGCTCTTTCAGCATGTTTATCTCATTGACACACGAATCTGACGATAATGTCTTAAATAAAAATCTTTTCCATTGGAATAAAGGTCAAGGCCCTTTGTCTAGTATTTGAGGTTTTCCATAGTTGGTCCCTTCTCTCCATGTCCTATTTTATTGCCTATCATATATAGAACACTATTTCCAAACTAGAATAACTATTGCCAACCCAAGCATTCTCTGTTCATGAAATTAGTGACAATAGGTTCTTGTGAAAATGTTTTTTTATTATATCCAAATTTTGTTGTTCATTCATAATAATTAATATTTTATTGAATTATATAAAATGAGTAATGGGGCTGATTTATTGCAACTAAATGATACACTCCCAAATATTTCAAATTCTATAGCTTGCTTTAATATCACCAAGATATATCAAAATTACAATGTTTTCAGCATCCACAATGAATAATTATTTGCAAATTGCTTCCTTATTTGCAGGATAAAACCATAAATTTTGATTTTATTATTAAAAAATCTAATACGCTTTTTGTATAATGAAATTTTTCAAATTCATAATCATTCTACTCTGAAGTATTCTATAACAAAATTCAAGAAAATTTAACAAAGAGTAAAACACAACTTGTTAAAACTTAATAATTTACAATTATTATTTTTCCCAGGCAACTCTATGTTCATTAGTGTATATAATATTTTTTTAAAGATTTGTTTATATATGCATACAAGAACTGGGGTGTAGGCCAGATGTACAAGGGGGGTGGGGAGTGAGAGGATTCACCAGAGACAGAGTGGGGAGCATAACAGGCAGATCTACTGAAATACACTGCTGAGGGGAGTAGCAGGTGAGACAGGAGAGGTCTCCTACACCATGTATGTCAGCTCCCTGGCTGGGAATCAAACTCATGCTGCAGTGGCTGGCAATAGCTTGATAGCACTGCCAGGGAGGCCCGTTTATGTAATATTTTTATATGTAAAATATTTACTATAACCCTAAAAGAAATGTATGGTTGATATAAAAAGTAGAAATAAAATTTTCAGTTATGCACTGGTAAGAAAATATCCACTGGTAAGGAAATCAAATTTTCAGTTATGCACAGAATTATCAGTATTCCAAAAACAATATTTTACAATGGAAACAAAATATTTGAATGGAAATGGTCAAAGTCAAATTTATTTCCATTTGAGTATAATTCTTTCGAATAAATGTTGTAAATTTTGTTTCATTTTTAATAACATTAGAATCTTAAGAGAAATCTTTGCTAATTAAAGATGGACACTTCATAGGTAACTTTGATGACATTTATTAATACATAAGAGGTTTTTTATTCTTTAGAATTTTTTAATATGTCAGTATGGGGAAAAAATAAGGATTTATGTTGAAAAAAAATTTGAGACCCCTAGTCAAAATGTCAAATAAATGGCAAAATGACATAAGTACAATGTCTCAAATACACAGTAGTAACCAATACAAAATAAAAAGAGAAAATCAAAAATTTACCCAGGCTCAAAACTAGGAAAGACATTTCTGTAAACTAGAGTCCCAAAATAGGAAACAGGACAGAAGAAGCAGAGTGGCAGGTTCTGTTCAGGATATTGATTGAGGTAACAGTCCAGAGGAGAGGTCTAGAAGGAATGAGAAACTGAATATATGATACAATGACCACATGAGGCAGATTGTTTAGGAATGATCATAGAGAAACTGAATATATGATACAATGACCACATGAGCCAGATTGTTTAGGAATGATCATGCCCGCTTACACTTGCCTTCGCGCTGTTTTTTTCTTGTGTAAAAAGTATCTTGTTTGTTTTCTCGCTTCATTTTTTTCAATGAATTTTTTCAGTAGTGGCATTAAATTAAGTAAGCATGTTCTACCTTTTATAAGTCCAGAATCTTCCATGTTTTGTCAAGCAGTGTGTGACATGGATATGTGAGTTGAGCTAAGCTTGCTTTTTCTGATACTTCTCACATACAAATTAGTGAATAACACTCATTCTAAGAAAATACCCAGGGAATTTACTGAGAAGTGTGCTCTGAGAGGAGGAGCTAAAGATCCTTTCATAGTGAGAATGGTGTGTGCTTTTAGGTGCTTGTGTAGGCCACTGATAAACCAGTCGGTTGGTCTACAAGATTTACCAAGCTGCCAGACCACTAGTTGGTGGATTATGCCTTGGCCTGATAAATGTACAAAACTGCTAGTTTGTGTGGTCCTTGAGTATTGTGGGAAATCACAGTATGAAACCTATTCCATGATAAAGAGATAAGTATAACAATTGTTCTAAAAATTTTAGAGATACTGGTTGGAATGCACTTATTTAAATAATTATTCCATTTATGTCTGTTAGAAATATGCTTATTTTTTTGCAAATAAATCCTTCTGACAAAAATGAGCTAAAAATATGAACATATAACTTGAACATATAAAATATGAACATGTAAATTGATATGAACATATAACTTCTTTAGAATATTGATGGATGATATTAATTATAGGGCTCTAAAGATATTATTGCTACCTGAAAACAAAAAATAACACAAATTTACCAAATAATCATTAGCATCTAGTTCTCAGTTAGAAGCTACTTTAGGAAGACCATGTTGAAGAGGACAGTCAAACACAGAACCATGCGGTGCATTTTCATTGCCCCCTTTTTGCTTCCATGTGAAAGGATCAAATCTCTTAAAAGGAAAGACCATCTTAGGTTATTAGACTTTTTAAAAGCAACACTTTATAGTAAAATAAAACATTTTAAATATTGATGAAATCAAAGTAGGGTCCACAGATTTTATCTATAA
Organism: Talpa europaea; assembly: GCF_964194135.1. NCBI lineage: Eukaryota > Metazoa > Chordata > Mammalia > Eulipotyphla > Talpidae > Talpa > Talpa europaea. The sequence continues at coordinate 44,206,698 of NC_140069.1, forward strand.
CCCAAACTGATTTTTTTTAAAGTTGTATTTATTCATGCATACAAGACCCGGGGTACAGGCCAGATGTGTGTGAGAGTGAGAGGATTCACCAGAGACAGAGCGGGGAACAGAACAGGCAGACTGACTGAAACACACTGGTGAGGGGAGCAACAGGCGAGACAGGAGAGGTCTGCCAGGCTAGTCAGCTCACTGGGATAGAACCCGCGCTGCAGAGGCTACAGAGGCTGCAGACAGATTCACAGCGCTGTGCTCAACCACCTGTGCCACCAAGGAGGACCCAAACTGATTTTTAAGCATAAATATCTCACAGAACCAGTTATGATATACAAGAGTTTGTGGGGTATTGTTCCCATGAGTCCTTCCAGGGTATATAAAGAGAATAAGCTTTAGGCAACCAGAAAGCCCAGTGATTATCAACATTAAGATTAATGGAAACTTGAGGTAGTATTTCGAGGAGGTTCAAATGCCATCCTCAGTTTTAACATCCAACTCACTACCACCTGAAATAATATCAATCTGAGCACTGACTTTTCCCTACTTTGGAGAAGGGGGTAGAACTTTGAGAAGAAAGAAGACTAAGAAGGGTAAAGAAGGAGGCTGAGAAAAAAAAGTAGGGAAAAAAGAAAACAGGTAAGAGGAAATAAAGAGGGAGGAAACGTGGCAGAGGAAAGAGGAGAGAGAAGTAAAGGAGGAAAACAAGAATGGGGAGAGAAATAGAGAGAATGAGAAGGAGAAAGAAAAAGGAAGAGAAAGAGAAAGAGTGGGGAATGTAGAGCCAGTGAATTCAAAGTGACTGGACAGTGACAGCCAGGTCAACCTTGGGGCAACAGAAAAGCCAGACACCACCATGTAAGTGACAGGGACAAGGGGATTGCAGATTAGAAGCACCAGGATACAAAGCAAATAACAGCAGGAAGGCCACTTTCACATCCAACAAGAAACTTTGTGAATCCCCTGGGATTCTGTCAGGAGAATAAAAGTGTCTTGGAAGGTTTGGAGACTCAATGATATAGCCTGTTGGAGCTCAGAAACAGTGAATTCTGCTATTATGTCTTCTCTTCACAAGCCCTCCAGGTTGGTTATGCCTAGAAAACTAGGGATTACATTAGATTGAGAACCACTATAACCAAAAAAAAAAAAAAAAAAAAATCTGTTTATACTATACTATGAAGTTTTTAACTAAAGATATTAATAATGTGTCAAATAAATAGCTTCACACATAGTGACACTGAATTTAACCCTGTTTTGGGAATTGTGAGAAACATTCTTGTAAACTAACATTTAATTGGTACTGGCAGATCTTATTTTGACATCCTCTTTGCTTGTTTATAGAGCACACAATATTTAAAATGAACAAATTATATCTCAGTATGTTGTGAATTTTGTGAAATGCCCTTCTCCCAAGTCCTCTCTGACTTACTTCACCTCCACAGGCACAATCTACACATGCCTAAATTTACCTTTCTGTGTATTAAATATGAATTAATGGATTGTTTTATAGCAAGAATTTTCTGTTTTCTTAAAATACCATTAAGTTATTTTTTAAAAAAAGCATTCATTTAAAAATGAAAATAGCTACATGAAATACAAACTAGCAAAACTCACCTATATGAATATCTATTAACAACTGAAAATATCAGTATAGACATTACTAATATTTGCTATAGATATTACAGACAGTATGGACATTACTAATATATGACAATATATTCTCAACAACATTTTCTGTTTCTTGGAACTAAAATATTTACAATAGGAAACATATAAAGTTAATATGAGATACTGCCTATGAAATTAGGTGGGTAGAAAAAAATTGCTAGAATTTTGAAAACTAAGAGATAAATGCTGTTCTTTATAACCTTACCGAAATATAAATGTTTTCTTGTAGAAGCATTAAATTAAATTTAAGCCTTGTAGAAGGCTTAAAGTACAGAAACTAGAAATTTAGATTCATACATATAGTTTTCAAAAACTAAAAATATTTTATTAACATACCAATAAGGACAATTATATATATTTTTGTTCAAAGAAATTTTTATTAAACTCATGAAATTTTATAAATTAAAAAGAAATAATCTTGTCATGTACTTCCTGAAGGCTATACCAAACTGATACTTGATATATGTAATTGTCACTTAATAAATGCCTTCTGTGTATTTATGGGTGCCTTTTTATCCAGTTAACCTCAAATCTAAATAGGACTTCTCATTCTAATTTTTCACATTAAGTGATTAAGTTCAAAGTTTTCAACAACATGTTCACCTTTACACAGGTCATATATGTCAGAACTGAAATTCCAGTGCAGATTTGCCAGAGACCACAATTTTTCTAATATACTACACACTCTATCATGATTTAGCCCCAATAAAATTCCATTTAAAATATTGATGTTATCAATTCCAAAGAGCACCTGCACCCCTATGTTTATAGCAGCACTATTTACAATAGCTAAGCTTTGGAAACAACCCAAATGCCCAAAAATAGATGACTGGATCAAGAAGATGTGGTACATATATACCATGGAATATTACTCAGCATTCAAAAAAGATAAACACATGCAATTTGCAGCAACATGGATGGCGCTGGAAGGGATCATGCTCAGCGAAATAAGCCAAAAAGAAAAAGAAAAATACCGGATGGTCTCACTCATAGCAGGAATCTAGCGAACTTAAATAAGGGACCAGGAAAATGAATATAAGAAAGTGAAAATCAAAATCAACAGAAAACTATGAACCAGAGACACTTTTTGGGGGGTGGGGGGCGGGAGGGGTCAGAATGGGGCGTTTGCAATTGTATGGGGCAATATAAAAATAAAATTTATTATTTAAAAAAAAATTAAAAAAAAATATTGATGTTAGGCTATTTTGCCTAAAACAGACAAATCAAAAATTTAGATAGAATTTTACAGGTGTCAGTCCTAGATGAATTTAGTTGGGAAATTGTTGAGGATAAAACAGGATACTCATGATGGAAATGAAGTAACAACCAAGATGTTAATGATGGAATGGAGTCTAACCTCCTGATGATCCAAGTTACTTTCCAGTGTTTGCTTTCCAAGAACATTATCACCACTATCAAAGACCCTTATCAATGAACATACTAACCATCTTGTTAGATCTTTCTTTCACTGTAAAAGAGCATTTTGAGCTAGGATAGGATAACAATCATATATTAACCATATAATTTCAGTTTTCTGTTTATCTTTTATCTGTTGTCCTGATTCTCAAGAAAAAACAAGGGTGTGGTTGTAGTGACTGACATCGATGCATTCCGAATCTCTTGCTGATCAGTTGGCACCCAAGATATTGGAGGTATTATTTCAACATTTTCAGTCTCAGAAGTCTCACCATTTATTCATGGAAAAATGAATAGCTATCAACATAGAACTATACTGCAAACAAAAATTCTTGTGTATGTAAAGGTCTTCACTTACCCTTAACCAAAAAAAAAAAAGACATTCAGTAAAATTTACTCACTTCACTTCTCTTTGTTTTAACCTCATAATGCTTACCAAAGTATAAATTTCAGTAAGTTGTAAGTATAACTTCCATGTGCCAAATATATATTTATTAATTGAGGGATTCAGAAAGATGCTAAGACTAATTCAAACAAAGAATTCAAAGAATTTGAAAAACAGAGTATACATAATATGTCTTACATATATATTATAGAGAGAGGCAAGAATACTGAAATGAATTGGTTAGTGGATAGAAATCTTGTCAACATAAAATGTCAGAAGTGTGTTTAACAGTAAATTGTAATATTTAGGATTATCTTTTAATGGGGTAAAAATCAGTTGTTCTATACTAGACAGTTTTCTGTCTGTCTAGTATAGAACTACTATGTACAAGAATCATTTGCATTGTTGTCTTCTACCCCTACTGAATTGTAACTTCTACCCCTACTGAATTGTAAAACAGAAAAGTCATTACTAAGTTCATCAAATGTGCACTCCTTTTCAAGAAAAAAAATCCCCATATGTACCACCAGGTACTGCCTAAACCTCCACTGAAGTGACACCCAATAATCTTTTTTTGCAGGTTCCCAACCCCTAGGCACGTCAAAAAGCTTAAAGTTTGATTTATTATCTTTTATCTTGTTTTCTGAACAAATGATTCCTAACCCTCCATTCTTTACAATAAACACAACACGTTTTTAACATTTTAGGCAAACTATATGCATTTGTTTCTTATAATGTTCATTTGGGGCCTCCCCTGGTGGCGAAGCAGTTGAGCGCTGGGCTGCGAGGCTGCCCGCAGCCTCTGCAGCGCCGGTTCGGCCACCGGCGAGGGTTCCACAAAAAAAAAAAAATTCTTTTCATTTGTGTACTTTTGTCTTCCTCTTTCTTTGTGTTACTTGTCTGTTTAGTGTATCTATTGCACACTATTGCAGTATTAAGAAAATTTGCTCCAGATGTAATTCTTCATTAACTGCCTGTGTGATTGTGAGCAAGTCACCAGTGCTCTTTTGAAGACTTGGTTTCCTCTTCTGAGAAATTGGAAAAGTAGAGAGACAGACTTTATTGAGTTGATGTCAAGGCTAAGTGAGATAAGACATGCAAAATTTTAGATCCATTCCTAACACATGGTTTTCATTCAGTAAATGTTTTTATTTCATTTTTATTTCTTAGGGAAATTTGGATAACATACATTGAGTCTTTGGTTATAGTCACTGGAAGAAAATAGCAAGAAAAGCCAGTAATAAAAATTTTTGGACATTGATATATGATAAATGTGACAATGAAGAAAACTTCAGGGACTAACTCAAAAATGTGGCTCAAAAGTCAAAAAGAGGCACATATGCTTGTGTTAGGGTAGCAACATTCTTTCTTCAATTAAATGATTCCATGTATTTTGACTTGGAAGATTCAGTTGGTAAACAGAGAATGCCATACACAAAGCATAAAACTTTCCTTCACATATAATACTCTCCAAGTTATAGTTAAATTATTTTAAATTGTTTTCTCTTAAACATTTAACTACATAAGTTATGTTTAGAGTTTATTAACTTATGAAATGAGAAGTAATTCTGACTCAACTAACTGACTCAAATATTTTCTTTTTGCTATTAAAGAAAAAGATATTAAATGTCTTACTCCCTTAGAGTTAATGATGTCCAACATAGAATGATCCAATTTTAAAGGTAATGAGCCCCCAACCCATAAGTGAGAATGATACAGAAAGAATATACTAAATAATATGATATGGCTACATCGAATTCTGTAACCCAGAAACACTATCTTCTGTAGCATAGAACCACTGTATAATTCAGGTCAAACTCAGGCCTCTAAGTTTTTGTTTGTTTTCTTTTTGATATTTGCTTTTTACCCTTCAAAAGTTAGTTAGGGGGGAAAACAGTCTGATTCAATATACTGTCTTTGGGAAGAACAGTTAGATGTATACACTATGAAATCATATTAGGTTTGAATTTCAATTTAAATCTTTTATAATTGCTTAAATTTGGATGGTGTATTAGCACAAGATTTCCAAATGATGTACTAACCTTCACTCTTTTAAAAAATATAAATATAAAACTTTGACAAAAACTCACTGAGGATAACAAAGTATATTTTTGGCAGAGAAATGACTCATATACTTAACAAAAGTCTCTATTTACCCTCTAGCTCAGAAACATACAAATATAGACTATATCTTATGTGGGGGACTAAATTTCTATGTCTAAAGTTATGAAATTGCCAACCAATAGCCAATATTTTAGTCTTATAAATTAACTGAGCCATATCAAACATTGTTTGAATTACAGTCCTCTGATATTTTACTATAAAATTAAGCTGCAAATATGTATAATTTATATAATTCCATGGCTTGACATTTAAATACAAGTTAGGAAAGATTTTACACTGTATATATTTAGTCAACCACATTTATTTTGGAAGACAGTTGTATTTTAAGCCAACACCCACACACACACAATTAATATGGGATGAAATTTTGACTTACTTTGAACAGTCCATATAATAAGAGTTAAGAATAAGTTATGAAGTTTCAAATTTTCATTGTACTGATTTAACCAGAAAAGAATGAAACTTTCTCAATTTTTAATCTACTTTTTTGACTCTTAGTCACTGCAATATGTGAACTGGCTGGTAATTTGAAATGAATGAATATTCAAATGTTAGATTGGGGCAACTTGAGGATACAACAATGGCCTCACAAATCTAAAGAAATAAAATTAGAATGAAGGTAGATCTTACTAGTTTTAAAATGTAGATTTCTAAAGCTACGTTTTCTAATTCTTTGTCTTCTCTGAGCTTCCATAAAAAGATTTCAAAAGGCATTGTGGGCTAACATAAAAAATGTACCACTGTGCTTGAGATTTCTTAAGAATATTATCTACTTAGAAGATAGAATCAGATACCAAGTTCTGTGAATCTGTACATAGTCACTTTTCTAAAACAGCAGCCTTTTGGCTCTGTACCCCCTGACAATTTCTTTGTCCAAGCCACACTAAAAATAGGTCTTTATATAATGGAAATGTTGAGACATTAACTATAGCAATGTGAATGAGCACCACTATAATAAGGATTTCTCATCAACTCTTGGTTTATGTTATATTAACATATGAAAAAGCTATTTAAACATTAAAATTAATACATCATAAAACAATGGTAATGCTTCATACAAAATATAGTTTTATTTGAATCACAACTACTCACAATAGCTATGAATATCCCCATTCAAATTGCTATCATGAATATTGTATAAAATGAGAAGAATAAACTAAAAGTAAAATTAGAATACTTCTTTATAAATTATAATATGTCAAGCTAACAAATGGTAGACTTGTCATATTGAGCAACTAAATGTCTAAATGATCATTCAGCACTCATAGTGTAGGAAGAAAAAAACATTGGCTTTGTTGCCTCTAAAGCAGTTGCTCGATTTTTCATACTGTCATTCTGCTCTATTAGCAAAGCCTAACACAATTAGGTATGAATATGCAGTAATAACATGCAAATTGTTCCCTCACAATTGCCCTAAGGCAGCAGTCTCAGCCTTTCTAAGCTTGATTCCTTCTACATCATTACAGGCTTGGCATAATTCATCAGAATAAAAAATACCTCAGCCTTATTGCATGTGGCCAGCTAGTAAAATCATCGGTAGTTGTTAACCACTCTCCCTCGATGGGTTTGTTAGTGATGCTGTCCCCAGCTCCCTGCCACTCCTGCACTTGTACATGTTTCCCTTGGGTAATGTTAGACACTACATTTGAGCCTGCCAGAACAATTAACCCTACTGTTAATTAGAATGAAATGTCAGGCGCACAGATGGTACAAGCTGGCACCCTGCCATCCCGCCAACTGCTGCTGAAAGCAGCTACCCCACTGCTGACAGCTGCTCAGCCATGTCCCAAACCAGCAGATGTCAAAACTTTCCAGCTGAGGAAGGTTAAAAAAAGCAAAGAGGAGGGGTTTCTCATCCCAGCAGCGATGATGACTGTTTTACTGCTATTGTATCTATTACCTATTGTCATACTGTACCAATCAAGAGGAAGCTTGAAAGCAGTGAGACATAAATTTAAAATAATGATACTAATAATCATAACATAAATCAACACAATATGGCTATGATTCAATACGAGTATAAAAACAACACAGGCACAAACAAAATCATTGAACTCGTCACTAAGTTCTCTTTAAGTTGATCAGCCTGTTTTAACGTATATTTTCAAAGAGAACAAAATCTTCTAACATTCCCATATCAGGTAATTAAAAAGCCACCTATCTAATTTTCCGACAAAATTATTCACTTTACTTTCAGAAATCATACCTAGAGCTGAAATTATTACTTTTTTCCTTATTTTTTGTGCATAATTTATGACATCATAATTTGTTTCCCACTATCCTCAGCACACATCAGCAGTTACCAAAAACATCACATACATGAAAAAATACAAAGGGCCTCCCTGGTGGCGCAGCGGTTGAGCGCTGGGTTGCGAAGCTGCCCGCAGCCTCTGCAGCGCCGGTTCCATCCCTGGCTGCTCCCCAGCCACTGGAGGAGGGTCCCACATGGCGCGCAGACCTCTCCTGCCCCCCGCTGCTCCCCTCAGCAGTGTACTTCGGTCCTTCTGCCTGTTCTGTTCCCCGCTCTGTCTCTGGTGAGTTCTCTCGCCCTCCCGCACTTCTGACTGTGCCCAGTGCTTGTATAAATAAATAAATAAAATAAAATAAAAATAAATCTTTAAAAAAATACAAAAAACTAAAACATTGTTTAATTAAAAAATAAAATCATAACTGGAAATCATTTGGGTTAGAAAATAGCCTCAGAATTCTGACATGCATATTGTGCTAATATTGTGACTAAGAAAAAAAATTAGTGCTTTTATTATGAATTATTTGGAAATTTAAGTTATTTCTAAACACATGAAGTCTGGATCATAAACTCCTAATACTTATTTTGACTTTAGAAAACAATTTCATGTCTGAATTTTATTAAACGTGGAAAGTGTGGAAGTGTGAATCTAATCTTCTCCAATTGTGCTATTTTGAGTCATTCTCTTTAACAGTATGAATGCAGGTGGATATTATAACTTAAATGCCACAGGAAATATGCCATAAAATTTAAAGTTCATGTTTCTGCTATTTCTACTTCAATCAGACATCATTTATTGATAAATTATTCATTCAGTATTATATAAGTATGCACACATACAAAAGAAAGCACAATGTAAAAGCCTTTTTGAGTATTCAGAAGGACTTAAACATCACATACATGCCTACCATTCTACTTTAATTAGGCAAAAAGAAACATAATGGTAACAGATAATATGGAACAAGTATAAGTTAAAGATTTTCTATCAGGCCTAATGAAAATTAATTTAGGAACTTTATCAGAAAGGTGTGTAATGATTCACAATAAACTACAAAGTTAAAAATGCTCAAGAACTGACTTGGAATATATACACAGCAGGACCAGAGGGCAGGAGTATTGAACAACCTAAGATGTTGAGATGAATCATCTTAACCATTTCTTCTAAGAATTTAAAGTTCAGTTGACTTACTGTTATCCATGTGCCCAACTAATGCTTCCAGTTAATCTGAAACAAATGTTTAGGTTGCTATTATCAGAAGAAGGGAAAGTGGATTCTATGTGCCAAATAAAATAATGGCAAAGATGACCAATGTACTATGAAGTCAGTGTTAAAAGATTCCATGAAGGGACTTGATGTAGCTTGGTTAAAACTAAGCTTGGTTAAAACTACAGAGATGAGCAGGTTGATGAGTAGGTCTCCCAGGCATGAAACTGAGAATAAGATTTTGCAAGGGGTGATAAGAAGCATGACTAGTGAGCATTGAATATCTCGCGAGAATAAATTAATGCCATTAATGACAGTTGCAATTATCACTACTATTATTTTTACTAATTTCTTCTACTAAGTATACTATATTTCTGTAGTATTCTAGAGTTTATAAAATACCTCCTCAGCTAGATTCTTCATTGGTTCTTACAACAGTGCTGGGAAATACACATTACCCCTAGTTAGAGTCATTTTATATTTAAAGGATCAGATAGGGCCCTCCCCTGATGCAGGCGGTTGAGTGCAACCCTGTGAAGCTGTGTGCAGCCACTGAAGCGCTGGTTCTATCCCAGCCGGCCGACGAGAATCCCACATGGCGTGGCAGACCTCTACTGTCTCACCTGCCGCTCCCCTCAGCAGTGTGTTTTGGTCAGTCCGCCTGCCTGTTCTGTTCCCTGCTCTGTCTCTGGTGAATCCTCTCACCCTCCCACACATCTGGCCTGTACCCCGGTTCTTGCATGCATGAATAAATAAATCTTGAATAAATAAATAAGTAAATAAAGTAAATAAAAATAAGTAAATAAAAATAAAGTAAGTAAAAATAAAGTAAAAATAAATAAAGTAAGTAAAAATAAATAAATAAGTAAATAAAAATAAAGGAAAAGATAGTATTAGAGTCAATATATAAAAGGATTTTATTACTAATATACATTATTTGATATTTGTGAGATACTGGTTTTGGGAAACTAAAACTCTTTCTTCAGCTGGTAATGTTTTCCTAGCCATAATATAATGAAATCTTTTTAAATGTCACTTCTTATTTCATTATTTAATTCAAAAATTTATCTGAGTAACTACCAAATATCAGACACAAACCTAGACACCAGGAGTAGTAATGAAAGTGAGATAGGGCCCTGCCCTCAAGTAACTAAAATCTAATAGGGAGACACAAATTTGTACACAGTGTTAAAATTGTTCACAATTGTTAGAACAGAGAAAGGATGAAGTATCAGATGGACAGAGAAGGAAGCGGTCAGGTCCTACATGACTCCATCAAGAAAAGCTGTTGAAAGTGACATGACTATCAATATGTTTGACAAATTCACAAGTATCACGAGCATACAAAAAGTGGGCAAGAAAGGTAGCTATGAATTAACATCATTTCAAAACTTCATCAAAAGTAAACCCGCTCTGAAAATGCACAAATAATAAATTTGTAACAATAAATGATAAGTTAAACAAAACAATAAATTTGTGCTTTGAACACTTTTTATAAATTGTGACATTACAATTAGTTGCTACTGCATTCAGAGTAGTTGGCCAATGAAAATCTCTCAATTTCAACTGTAATTTAAGTTTAGAATGACACCATAGAGATGCACAGTAAATAATACTAAGGATTAATAAGTGATTTTCAGAGAAATTCCAACCCTGAAAATTGAGATATATGTTAAACTGAAATTATGGGTATGATCAAAATTCTTTTAAACATATTTATTGCACAAATAGTAAAAATAACACTGCCCACTTAAAATTTAAGTATACATACGTATATTTAAAATTGTACCAACTCTATTAGAATGTTGAATAAAGTTAATCATATTCTATCCATGCATATATATTTAATTTTCTAGAAAAAAATTTATAATTACAATGTAGTCAGTCTGTTGTATGCCATTGATAAAATTTGTATTTTCTATAAGTTTTGAATATGCCAGTGAAATTTATTAGTTGCAACAACTGATAACAAAATCTTAAATTTTAATTGTGTTCTGGAGTTTATGAGTAGCTTTCACATATAGTATTTGACTTAATCCCCACAAAGCTTCAACACAGAAGATGCTGTTATTCTTAGTTTTCAGTGAGTTGTTCTAGGTCACACAACTAATCAGTAGCAGAGCTAAGACCAATCTAAGGTCACAATTCAAGTCCTTCACTTTTTCCAATTTAACACTGTAATCTGCTTTTGAATAGCCATGTGACAAGTAAAAGATCTAAAAGCCTATCAGCATAATGTAACAGTATTCCTGTTGTTTTATCAATTAAGCCTATTTTCTTCCTTTGCAATCAAATGATAGATACTGGCTGGAAAGAAGCAAAATACCTAGTCATCTAAACAACAGCAACCAAAAGTCAAAGACCTCTACATACTAGGGAAATGAACCACAGATGTTTAGCGGACAACTGAAAAAAGATCATAGATAGTGCTGGCATTAAATATTTAAAGAGTAACAATTTGGCTTCTGTTCCTTGCAGACTTAGTAGTGCAAGTGAATGATAAACTCTCTATCAGAATAAATACAGTAAGTTGGAAAGATATGCTATTTAGGAAAAGAAGATAAATATTGTAAGATAAAGTAAAACATCATATCTAGAGAAAGAGAGAGAGAGGAGAGAGGGACACACAGGGACAGGAAGAGAGGCAATTTAGGGAACTGGTGGGATTATTAAGCAAAGTTAAAAACAAAGAATGCAATAAGAACATTAAGAAGAAAGAGAGTTCAGGCAGTTCTGATCTGTCTATTGACAGTGTTTTATTTTTTTTAATTTTTTTAAAGATTTATTTTTTATTTATACAAGTGCTGGGGTACAGGCCAGATGCACAGGAGGATGAAAGGATTCACCAGAGACAGAGTGGGGAACAGAACAGGCAGACTGACTGAAACACACTGCTGAGGGGAGCAGTGGGTGAGACAGGAGAGGTCTGCTGCGCCATGTGGGATTCTCACCGGCCGGCTGGGATCAAACCCATGCTCCAGAGGCTGCGGACAGCTTCACAGTGTGGCGCTTAACCGCTTGGCCATCAGGGAGGCCCAGATTGGTCTTTTTTTTAATGATGTTTTGAAAAAATGTGAGTATCTCCATGAAGACTAAAATAATTTGTTGCTAGTAGATTCATAGACCAATATAACTGGAAGAAAAAAAAAAACTTTAGCTACGGTTTGGTTTAGTTCAAAATCTGCATTTTAAACACGAAGCTGAGACCTTGAAAATGAAGCTATTTGCTTAAAATCACAGAGCTCAGTATTGTCGGAATTAGAATTCAAGTATTGTCCTGAATCTCCAAGTAAGGAAGAAGAGGAGGAAGGGAGAGAGGAGGGAGAAGAGGAGAGAAACAGTAAGTTTGAGTGCTCAACTGGAACTTCCAGTGCTCAGAAATACTTCCTCATTAAGTAGTACTTCTGTACAAGTTTTTCATCCTGTGTTGAGCAGAGTTGTATGTAGCCTTTATTATTTTTTAAGATTTATTTATGTATGCATACAAGTTCTAGATCTTGTATGGTACAGGCCAGAGGTGGGGGAGGGTGAGAGGATTCACTAGAGACAGAGCGGGGAACAGAACAGACAGATTGACTGAAATACACTGTTAAGGGGAGCAGCGGGCAAGTCAGGAGAGGTCTGCTGCACCATGTGGGTTGCTTCCCGGCCAAGGATCGAACTTGTGCTGTAGTCGCTACCAACAGCTTCCTAGGTTGTGTCTTAACCCCTTGTGCCACCAAGGATGCCCTGTATGTAGCCTAAATGGAGGAAATAAGGGGAAAGACAAGAGTAGCTTGATCCTAATTTCAATGAGAGGGGGAATCACATGTCTCTATGATACATAAGGAAATTTGTCCAAGATGTAAGAGTATTCCTTACAGTTTTCGTTACCTTTTGATACCATTTATTCCTACCCATCACCACCAAGGAAATCTGTGATTTGAAATCAGTGTTCTGTAAGGTTCTTGTTATACATTAGATGCTCTCAATGACCTGCAATTTTACTTTCACATATAACTCACTTTTAAAAACTTAGAATCTCTAATAGATATCATTGTAAAATTCACAATTACCCCAAGTATTTGGTATCAAAGGAAAGGAATAATCGAAAATTCATTTTTGCTAATTTACATTGCTACCCCATCCAGTTAAACTAGATTACAATAGTGCATCTTATTTTAGAATATGCAGACTGATGATGCTTTTCATTCTTTTCAGCATGCTCACATCCCATCCCAGTCTGACATTCCTTCTGGCTATCAAAGTTCATTTTGAATGCCACCTCCAGTACAAAGCACACCCAAATTACCCTGCTAGAAGTCATCAGCCCCTCTTTCACTTTCAATTGCAATTTATTTGAGACTCAAAGATTTATCATACCACTTTAGATTAGAACTATTTATATACAGGTTTTAGCTTTCTTCCTACATGAGAAATCATTTTGGACTGGAGACCACATGCTCTTTATTAGAGAACCTATGAAAGAGTTTTGCATAAACTTTCAATAAGTATGTGTTTATTTTTTGAATGAATGAATGATGAGCAGTTTTCATAGAGAGTGTGAGGAAAATCAAATAGAAAAGGTTCTGAATGATCAGGGGAAAATGTCTTGAAAGTCTTTTTTTAGGTTGCCTCAAGACTATTCCCAAAGTCAAGTTGTTATACAGGACTTCATAGTGCATGGCAAGGTTAACTTACCCCTAAGTCACCTTTCACATTAAATATTTCTTTATATTTGGATCATCAGAAAACATAAGTAAAATAAACCTATCTAAAAAGTCTTAAAATAAATTAACCAAAGATACTACATTTCTGCTTCCATTTGCTGGTGGTAGCTATAAATCCTTTTACCAAGTAAGAGAAAATAATGACTAAGCATTGATCTGGTACAGACAAATAAGCCCCAAACTCCACATGCTGATTCAAGCCTCCTTTTACGTCTACACTTTGCACAGGCTCTCAAGTGAAATAAACATGGAAAACATGTATCAGCAGCTGTAGAGAAAATAGGTTATCTATCAATTTTTTTATATTTAGTTATGAGGCATGAAAATAAGCTTCCATTAAAATAATAAAATGTACTTAAACTTTAAAATCAACAAATATACTTAGATATATTGAAAAGAAAAAAAAGAAAGAAATTTTGCTTTCTGAGGGCAGGCATTGTGTTAGAACTAGAGAAGAATCAGTGTTACAGGCTCTCCCTTTGTTGAGTTTACAGTTCAGAAACTGAATCGGCATTCATCAATAATGCAATTAAAATTTTGGTATAATGGAAAAAAGAGGAATGTGGGTGAGCACTTAAGCAAGGGGGTATAGTATGGTATTAAGAGTCAGGGAAAGTATCCTCATAAAAGAGACACAGGAATTTAGTATTTAAAAATTTATGTATAATTTCCTTAAAATTATCATTTAAAATTTCTATAGTCTTCTGAATAAACAATGGAGAATTTAAAGTTGTAGAGTTAAACACTGATTCTTATTTAACCTCTGTTTTGGAATGTGTTTCTTTCATCTCATCAGAAAATAAATCAGTTGTTAAAAAACATATATCAAACTAATTATGCACATTTTCATTAGATTGTAGACTGATTACCTAATTGCGATACTTGTATTTTTTGCAGTGATATTTATGAACAAGTGCAGAGTAATTACGCTGGCATTTTAACCAAATAATTTTGCTAGGATGTCCTGATATATTAAGAAGAGGTTTAAGGTGCCACATAACTACATGTGTAAGTACACCCTTATTGCTGACCTTACAACGCACTTAGTATCTTATACTTCACTAATGCTGTCTCTGCTACCACAAGCAATTTATTCTGCCTCATGTTCCTCAAGTGCTCATAAATCAGCATTAGATCCTTTTTACTGAGTTGCTGATTTTAAGCCAGCACAGTGAGAAGGAGCATTTGGATTCAAAGTATAATATTGGCACACATATTGATTTTAATTAGTCTAATTAGTTCATTACACTAAAAATCACACAGATCATTTATTACATCAAACCTAATGGCATATGATCAAGGATTTAATATGATAATGAAGTAGATCAATTATCACTCATAAAGGAAGTCATTAACAAGTGTAAACATTGTCAGGCTGAATACCATTACAAATTATGAAGTCATAGCTAAGACAATTTGCATATACACACTAATATTATTTTATAGTCAATCTTCTTTTTAAAATGCATATATTTTTAATTCATTTTCATATGTCTGCTATTGCTATTTTAAGCTATGTATAAGTTGGTTAGCATAGAAGGTTTAAATACTTGTTACTTCCTAGCTAGGGAATTTCAACAGCAATAATGTTGCAAAAAATTAATATCACTGCTGCAACTAAAGTTCATTTAGATGTCTTTTTTTTCTTCACCTTGAAAACTAAGAATTGTTCATTTTGGAAGTTGAGTGGTCCTTGCATGTATAATAATAAACAAACAATCACAGTACATGGATACATGTGATACTTGAGATACGTTGCAAGCTAATTGATGTGATTTTTTTATCTTTAATTAAGTATTAAGAGCAACATATAATTTCTTTGAGCAAGGATAAATATATCTGTGAAAAGATTTCAGATTACAACACCGCATACTCATTTATTAATGCTTTTTGCAGCTTTAACATTACCAAGACATCTTAAATAAAAGCAGTCAACTGTGCACCCTATTCCTAACCCAATGCATTGCCATTTATCATTATTATTACTATCATTACCCTTTGCTTAGGGTCCCTTCACTCTGTTTTAAATCCATTTGACAGTACTGCACATTCAAGCCACTCAGAATTTATTTTTCTGGTGAGAACTTGTAAGCTAGTGTATAAAATATTTCCCTGATATTCAGATATAATATGATTTAATTATCATTTCCCAAATGTCAAACTTCTCCAAAAATGCAGTCTCTGGAATTATCTTCAGAGACATTCCAGACCAAACATGACACCTTATTATTGACAACAATATACACAAAATCTAGTTGCATCATAAAATGTTATTTGGTGCTAAATTATAATAGCTAAAAAATAAAAAGCCATAAAATACCTAAAATCCTACCTTAATCTGTTGTCAAGATAACAAATCTGGAAACGACCTTCTATGCATTCATCACTTGATTTCTCCACCTCATTGCTTTTGCTTTGTAGGTTTGTTGTAAGAATTAAATGAATTAAAATCCATAATGAACTTAAAACAGCATTGGCATGCACAATGGTTAGCTATTATTCTTACTAAGATGTTACCTATTGTTCAATATTAGTTATGTTATTCAGATGCTATTTATATTATTGTTAGTTATTGTTATTACTAGCTGGCAAATAGTGTTCAGTTGTCTGACATTTTCCTCATGAAGTAGCTTCCTGGAGCAGACCATGACAATGAATCTACATTACTCACCCTGAGCCTTTTCTGCATCTGGTGAAGAGAATACCTCAGTGGTAACTACCATAATCCCATGCATCCTCCATACTGGCATACCTAAAACTAAATTGGTGTCTTTTCACCAACTTCTCTTTGGGAGAAAGAAGAGGGGAAAGTCAGGTTCAGTCTCATCATTATGACATTTTGCAAAGTTCTCTCATCCTGCCTCTCTACTTAAGATGTGGGTGCCACTGCAGCATCAGCTTTTATTGCTCCCAACAGGGATTATGCCTATTGGTGTTCTAGGATGTCTACATCTTAAGCTTGTTTCCTTACGGGTTCACTTTTCCCTCCTTTCCAAATCCTCTAATGATGCTCTACTGTCTTCTTCAAGGGTGTTAAGGAGAGTAGAGAGGATACTTCACATAATGGACAAGAAGAGAGTTATTTCATCCATATTCTGAAAATAATGATAAGATTCTCATAATTATTTTATTTTTTAATTAAAAAATTTAAATAAAAAATTATTTAAGAGGACAAATAAAAAAATAAATTCACTGATAAAACTACAACTGGACAAGCCCCTCCAACCTACCCTCTTCTAGGTCATAAAAGAGAGAGTAGAGGCTGCTTCTCTGATTAGAAAAAGGGCAGAAGCTATGGGAATGATGATCTCTTTGATTAGGGAAGGGATCAGGCACACTTATAAAAGCCTATCTGAGCCCTCTTGGGACCAACCCCACATTAATATTGTTATTATTCCTTCTAAAAAAATGGGAAGCCTGCATTTTCCACCACTATACAATGAAGTATACATGTGAGAGCAGAATGTTTGAATCCTTGGGTTATAGGTCTCCAATTCTAAAAAAATATGTTGCTGGGTAATACACTGCTAGTGAACGACACAGAAACAATGGCTTAAAACTCTGTAGTTAAAACATGTACGCATTGTCTTGAGAGAAGAGCTAATATAATAGAGGTAACTAATATGAAGGAAGTAAACAATTCTCAAAGCCAACAATGTTGTCAACTAGATCATATACTGCAAAGCTACAAAGAAAATAAAGTTTGTAGGAAACAGTTAAATCCTATTATCCTATTATCCCATGAACTACAGTAACATAACATGTCACTGGTTTATGATGCATAAGCACCATACCTACAGGTTAACTATAGCTTAGCCTACTCTGTAGAACAGGGAAAAACAGAGCACCTCCACCTCCTTTCATGATCTGTCAAATCAGTGCTGTGCTTTCTCTGTCAAGATCACAAGCTTTGGTAAATTAGTCATGGGGTTCTTTGTTTTTAATTCAGATAAGCTGATTGTTTGCTTTTGAAGCAGTGTATAGACCTGTTGGCAAGTAGAGAGGAAGCCCTCAAGGAATACATTGAAGTCTACCAAGGAACCTCAGCCAAAAGCAGTACACAGACTGCTCTCCAGATTCCAATGCATGCACACACACTGCCTTAATTAATCCATCATTAACATCAGAGCACAGCGCAGCGCCTACCACACCTGGCTTGACAGCTGGATTGAAAGCACCGTTGACAGCTGGTGCTTATGCACTTGCTTGAAGTGTGGGGGCTGATGATGGGCTTGCCTAGAGAGCTAGCGCCGTGCCGAGAGGTTATATGTTTAATGAAGGTAGGAGCAGTTAATGAGAATTTTTTTTTTTTTTGCTGGAGTTTAGGGACTGGCATAGCAACATGACAACAAAATGCACGTATTTGGCAATTCAATACCTTACTCTGCTAAACATTGTAAAGTCATGTAAACATTTGAAAAATGTCTCATATGTTAAGAAATAAGCGAGTATGGAGCAGTATTTTTCACATTAAATGGTGAAATAGAATCACTGCAGGTCTTTGTGGCCTGAGGGGTGTGGGGGTGTAAAATTGCCCATAAACATCAAGGCAGGTCTCTTTAATCCTTAGTCATACTCACCACTAAGTCACTCAAGGATAGAGTATGAGTTTAACCCCAGAGGCTGGTCTTTTTCCCTAACTCATTGGTCAGCATTTCTATTTTAGGGCCTTATTCAGTTATTTACAGCCCCCACATCAACTGGGATGATTATGGACTTATTGCACCACCATGGTTCCTTTTATTGTTTATTGAATTCAGAGGACTTCCTTTTACTTGCTAACATAATACACAGAAGTTGGATCAGTTTCATCTCTAGAATCAACAGGCTGAGGACTTCATCCTTTTCTAAGTGCCCAGCTCTAGCCCTAGTATTACACAGCAGCAACAACAGCAACATCATAGAAAGCTTCACAGAGTCTCTGGAATGAAAATTACCCCTAAAACTGGCATTTAGATATTTCCTTTGCAACATGGAATCCAATGATCAACCCACTTTAGAGTCTGTAGAGTCTGTTCAGTCTGAACAGACTCTAAAGTGGCTAAACTAATATTTTTATTGTTCTCTCAAAACACCCTGTACCTTTTTTCACCTTGTCCTTATCCATCTTACCTGAAATAGATGAAATATGACCTCCTGATCACCCTTGCTTCCTCTGGGATATGTAGAAGAATGTAAGTACCTTGAACCACTACCTTATGTTTTTTAAATGCAAAGGAGTCTCTTATATTTATCTTTTGCTAAATACTAGTCATCAATATTTTTTTAAAGATTTACTTATTTATGCACACAAGAACTGGGGTACAGGCCAGAGGTGCAGGGCATGACAGGATTCATCAGAGACAGAGTGGGAACAGAACAGGCAGACTGACTGAAATACACTGCTGAGGGGAGCAGCAGGCAAGACAGGAGAGATCTGCTGTGCCATGTGGGTTGCTCCCTGGCCAGCCAGGATCGAACTCATGCTGCAGAGGCTGTGGATAGCTTCACAGTGCTGTGCTTAACCCCTTGTGCCACCAGGGAGGCCCCCGGTAGATTTTTAAGTAAATTAATTAATAACAAAGAATAGAACCAGTCTCAACTTTCCCTCCTTTCCACCCCCCCAACTCTGCACCAGTTACATTATTCCACCTGCTATAAATTAGGGCAAGAAATTTAGACAAGTATGAAAAAGAAAGCCAAATCTATCCCTTTAATTATATGTAGTATATGTCCCTTTATAATAATAGCAGCTATCAGTTTTAAGTCCTTATTAAGCATATTCAATACATTTTTAATTTATGACTCACAGTCAACCGATGAGATATTATCACTCCTGTCTTATAAGTAAGTAAATGTGACTCAGAAAGGAAGTAACTTTTTAAGGTCACAATGATAAAAGTAATAAAAGTTAAATTTTATAGAGCTAACACATTTTTTTAGTAGATAGAAAGTTTGAGAAATTATTCTACCAGTTCTACAAGTTTAGAAAAATTTTGTAAGTCATTAAATCTTCCCAAATACCCTATGAGGTAAGTATTAATATAAATTTTACTAATGTGGGAAATAAAGAATGGGGAGAATAAGTACTATGTGTGATATACCTACTGGTGGGACTTGGATTTAAACTCACAGTTCAGTTCTTCAATCTTATTATGGTGATTTCAGCATTTGTAACATCAAACTCTAATTGTGTTTGATAGTATATGTGTGAAAATGCTTTAACTCTTCAACAAAATCAGTAATAGAACTACAACTACTCATTCATTCATTCATTCATTCATTCATTCATTCATTCATTCATTCATATATTTACTGGTCCATGGCTTTCTCCTCACATTGTACCACAGTGTCTTGTACTAGGTTTCATAGAGTAGGTTTTCAATAAATATTTCAGAAATTGCCCTTGTTATCAATCCAATGGACTGCTACTGAGAGACAATTCTCCATGGGTGTCTGATTTCTCAGGTTTTAACATGTTTTTGCACATGCTAAAGAGGCACTAATTGCTATTTATTCCATATTCTCTTCTAGCAAATGTTTGTATATCAAATGACCTTCCAACACTGTAAAGTACAACTGTGCATCCAGCCTGAAGAACAGTGTGTCTCTTCCAAAGCAAAGAAGTTTGTGTACTGAATATTATAAAACATGTGGGTTTCCTAACCTGAGGACTCCTCTCCTATAACATAACTTATCGTTTATTCGAACATCCTTCTGGATTCTAAGTAGGGCTTGAGTGCAAAGAGGGGAGATGATACAAAAAAGCTACTGCTACTGGTTGACCATGAGCACTGAAATCTTTTTTCTCAAACCAAAGAATATTTGGTTTCTGCCATCATCCTTGTTATCTTGCAAATAGGGTAAAACTCAGATTCTTGACTAAAATGACCAAAGTCATGAAAACATTTCTTTCATTAGTCTCGATGGATAACCAACAAGTTATTTATAAAGAAGAAATCAGAAAAATTTTAAATTATTTATTAAGATGTATTTATCCCCTAGTCAAGAAATTTATTGTCAAAAAAATGTATGTAGTATTTATTTTGAAAGAACTTAGGGAATTTTCAAGCTATCAATTGATAAATCACAATGAATTCAGTAGAAGTGAGAAAATAAAATACTAATTTTCATTGATCAGTAACTATAGCTAACTTAGTAATGTTTTCAAACATATCACAACATACCTTGCTGAATATGAGTCAATTGCTATCTGTCCAAACTGTCTGTTATATTTCTTTAAATTTATCAAGAAAAATATGGCTTCCTTTTTCCTTCCCACAGAAAGTGTGACACAGTATCAAAAGAGTTTAGTAACAAAATCAATATTAGAACCATGTCTACTATTAATTCATTTGCTCATTCAACAAATGGAGTTGGGTGCTAGGCACCAGGACATTACAGATTAATAAGATTCAGTTTAATAAAGAAGCCACTATGCGTGCCTTCAGTCTCTTAAATACTATGGACCTCAAATTACCTATATATAAAAGTATTTAGTTACATTTTATAGTTTTCCACCTTTAAAATTACATATCATATCTCAATAATATTTGAGAGACTAAACCATGGACACTGATGTTTCAGAAAATCTTGTAATCTACTGATCAGTCAATAAATGTTGAATATACATGAAGTTGGGTATAATGCTCTATAAGATCATTCTTTCCTTATTGTTTGCCCCAGTGGGTCCCTTTTCAGTGGAACTTACCATAAATTTTATTATTTTTTTAAAGATTTATTTATTTATGCATACAAGAGTTGGGGCACAGGCCAGAGATGCGGGAGGTAAGGGGATTCATCAGAGACAGAGTGGGGAAGAGAACAGGCAGACTGACTGAAATGCACTGCTGAGGGGAGCAGCAGGCAAGACAGGAGAGGTCTGCTGCAGCCGGGGATCAAATTCATGCTGCAGAGGCTGCAGATTGCTTCACAGTGCAGTGCTTAATCCCTTTAGCCACGAGGGAGGCCGTTACCATAAGTTTTAGACTAATATCTTCAAGTTGATATATCCTGAATTTTAAAAATATGCATTACAATGATATCTACCTGTGACTTCATTAGGATGACCATCTTCAACTTGTTAATAGTACTCGAATGGGCATGATAAAAATTAAAGTAGATTAAATTACATAAGTACTTCACTGTTTACGGAGACACCACCCTGAGTGCACCTGATCTGTCATACGTACTTCACTATTGAAAACATCATTCTATTTAAATAAACTCTCTGAAATGTCTAATTGACAGATGAAGAAACTGAGGTTTAGAGAGATTAAATGACCGCTAGTAAGTGGGGGGTTGACTCCTGTCCTAGTTCGTTTGATGTCAAATTCTCATTATTCAACACTGTGACTGCCTAGAAATAGGTTTGTAATTAAGGAACTTCTATAACTGCTAATAATTATCTATCAGCTGCCTGTCAAATTTTAGATTTTGCATTTGTTGAACTTTTATGCTAGAGTGGGAGAGCAAGGGTCACTGAAGGTGATGTCTGCTGTGCAGTGCAAATTAAGAGAATAAGGAAGAATTCTGCTGACAAAGACTCAATAAGAATAAAATAGGGATAATTCAGAAAAATAAAAAAAAAATCAACAATGCTTTCAAAAAATAACAAACCACTTTTAAGGATGTTTTATCTTTAAAACTAAAGTTTTTAATTGTGGAAACTAATTTTAGAATGCAATTAGCATGTCATCAAGATATTTAGATGGTGTCTTTGTGTTCATTGAGAAGATATGAAGAACAGACAAGAGAAATTTGGATCATTTTTTCTTTCAACAACCAAATAAAAAAAAATCATGGATCATCTATGTGATTGAAAGTTTTAAACAAAAAGTCTTCAGCAAATAAATACAACACATCCTGAATCACTTAAAACAATGTCTTATCTAGTTTAACTGAATAGTTTCCATCAATATAATAAAATCTCATACACTGACTATTTAAGCATATGATAAATTAACTAAGTCTTTTTACTGCAAACTATACTCAGAATACATACTAATCTCAATGTATTGATACATTTACTTTATTTTTTTAATGTTGAAATTTTAGTGAAAATTTCCATACACAGATAAAATATATTATAAATATATTTACACATAATTAGTCATTTTACAATTTATATTTCTTTCATCCTCTTATAATATTAAAATCATAATGAATTCAGTAGAAGTGAGAATTCAGAAAAGCTAGATGTTCAGCATCTACTGAACATCTATTATTGAGGAATAATGAATAAGAGGAAAGAAAAGCAAGGTAGAAAATGAAGAGGTATTGAGATCTTTAAAAATCTAATGTGCCAGAGGAGTAAGAGAAAAATAAATACATAAATAATGGAAAGTTAATAGGATAGCATCTTTACTAGTATTATTTTGAAAGTGTTGTACTAGCAGAACTGAAAAGTATCTGACTACTCAAAAATATCTCCAAGAAAATGACATTTGAAATATGTCTTGATAACTAGGTATGAGTTGACTAGGCAAAGATTAAGGATAGAATCCTGGCAAAATGGCTGTAAAAAAAGGTGAAAAGGAATACCTAGGTGAAAAGCATATTCTAACCAGTAAGTGGAATATTTGATTCTCTAATCAATGGAAAGTAAATGAAAGTTATTGGAGATAAGAAATTATAGACTATAAACTAAATGCTGTATTTTAGGAAAGTCATTCTAATGAGTGTGCATGATGATTGTAGCAAAGACAAAAACTTCAGATCTCAAAGACAAGTTAGGAGATTATTTGTTCCTCCAAGATGAGAGATTAGAACCCAAAGTAACATGTGGTTTTGAACCAGAGATGAGCTTTGATAGATATCTAAAAGGAGAAAAGAGTTGGGTAAATAGTACAGAAGGAATAAAGAATGGTCTGAGATAATATCAAGCTTTTGAATTTAAATGATATATGATACCTTTATCAATGGAAATGAGTTTCTTCTGAGGTATGTTATATTTAAGATGCCCTTGAGGACTTTTTGTTGTTTTTGAGTTGAAGAGAGTGAACTAGCAGGATCCTGGAATCACCTTTTCTCTACAAATACAACAAATTGGCATCTATATTATCTATACTAGAGCAACTACCTTTGGAAGAGAATGGAAGTTTCCAGGATCAGCATCTCCACAAGGAAAAGTGACAGGAACATCAGAAAGGGTAGGAAATCCTGCCAGGGTACTGTGACCCAAGGCTGAAGGGAGGTCGGGGACTCAGGGCCCTCTCTGAGGGCTGATCAGCTTCCTCCCACACCAGGACCCCCAGCATAGGGAATGTACAGAAGAGTGGGGTGCCTTCATCCATGTATGGAAAACAGAGGGGTTTTCCTTCAGAAAACAATAAGACTCTAAGGAGTCGAATCTGAGCACAATGGGAAAGACTGATGAAGAGGGCATATACCTAACGGAGGGATTCGCTTTTTTTGAAATTAAAACCTTATGATTTTCTGTTCCTTTTCTCCTCAATAAACTTTTTCCTTCTCTAGGCAAAAAAATAAAAAAAAATAGAAATAAAACCTTAGCATGAGGAGCTAGGAGGAGAGATTATCTTTCTGGAGATGGAACCACTGCTAGATACCTTCCTTGGGCTCTCCTTTTCTCTGAAGGTCCTGCAAGGTCATACACCATACTGGTTGAAATCAAATTAGAAACTAGGATTAAAAGGTAAATCACCTCACCCCTCTACCATGTCAGGGGCCTTTTCAGTTTCCAGTCAGATTTTATATGACTACTAGGCTACACAGCCCCACGCTAACTGCTGGAGCTCACTCTTCAGAGAAAACTTTGTTTGCAAATTTGTTGAAAGCAGGCAGCAATCACAGCTTTTTTCTGGGACTTTCCTGCAACCAGATCCCACAGTCCCACAGTCCGAAACACCCACAGCTCCCTGATGTTGACTTTTCGCCGTCCAGGGGTCCCCTGGCCTGCAATAATCAAGGAGGCCAATGTCTCTGGGGCAAACTACGTCTGTGAAACTTGCTGTGTGACTGGACCAAAGTTATGGATCCCACCCAGAGCTTGCTGAGAGCTCCCAAAGTCACAGGAAACAACCAAGCTTCTCTTACCTAGGATCAGCAGGCTTCTAGGCAGCCTGCTTGCTACTAAGACTGCAACCCCCCACACACCTGCCTGCAGCCTAAGGCTACAACCCACTGAAGGAAAGTGCTTAGAGAATATGCTAAGATCAGAGCTAGGCTAAGTCTGAGAGGTCAGTGGCACCCGGGAGCCTAATGGGAAAGCTCTGCTGATGGAATCTGCTCTGAAATTATAGTGGTTGCAGATTTCTCAAGTAGCTGCCCTTGACATCCTGCAGCAGAAAGCCCTAAGTTTCCTACCTCCCTAGCCCTGAATCTGCAGCTAGGGTTCTCAGGACATCACCTTGCAGTGACTCTTGATTTCCAGGCATCTGGATTGTTGATAAGCCTTCAATTTGTACAACAAAAGAAAGCTCAGAATCCCAGTCCAGCACCCAAGACCTAAGTCCTGCAAGCTTCAATTCTAACACAGGGCAGGTGAATAAGGGGCCCTTTGAAATTTAAGGTGTGAGTAGAAGAGGTAGTGAGAAAAATAGGAGGAACATCACAAGGAAGCAGAATCAAAGGGGGGAGAAAAGTTCAAAGAGATAATGATCAAGTGTTCAATGTTGCAAGACAGGGGAGGGGATAAGGAAGGTAGAGCATCCAGTCAATTTACATTCCAAAAAATTGCAACTGATAGAGATTTGGGGATAAGAGGTAAAAAGGTTATTTAAAATTAAAATATGCCACAGATAATGAAATAAAATAGTTAATTGACATATATTTTTACTTTGTTAAAATATTCAAAACTGCCAAAAGAAGTATTTTTCTCTTAATTTATTCTTAAGCAGAGCAAACTTTTATGAGTCACAAAAGATTCTGCTCTAAGTGAAATCTTTTGTCATCACTTATGCATATGGATCCCAAAGTAGTCCTGACAGGACAAGTACACCTTCCAGGATACAAAAATAAATTTTCCAACATCTTTGTTTCTTCTGCATTCATGACTTTTCAGCCCAGTTTCCAATGAGCAGAGCAAATAAAAGCATATTTTTATTTTTCACTTTCATGTTGGCCCCCAAACTTTTTTCCTTTGTCCTGACATGTTATTTTTGTGCCATTCCCAAATAGAAGTTTAAATGATTATGATACCTTTATCAATGGAAATGAGTTTCTTCTGAGGTATGTTATATTTTAAAAATGTTTTCCTAAAACTTATGCCATTCACAGCAACGTGGATGGAGCTAGAAGGAAATTATGCTCAGTGAAATAAGCCAGAAGGAAAAAGAAAAATATCGGATGGTTTCACTTATAACAGGAATGTAGGGGAACCCAATAAGACATCAGTGTAAAAAAAGGTAATAACAGTACAAAACACAACAAAGCGAAAACAGACAATTATAAACCAGAGACATACTGCAGGGGAGGAGAAGGCAGAGGGATCAGAGGGAGGGAGGGAGGGACACAAGGGACTGTGGTGATGGTGCATGGTGCCTTGGGGAAGGAAATTCTAAGGGGACTCAACCTGAGGGGGAGGGGGGAAGCAAATATTGTTTAAAAATTAAAAAAATGTATTGTAAAAGGTTAATGTAAAATAAAAAAAGTTTTCCTAAATCAATAAGACTAATTTCCTCCCAAATGGCCAGAATACATTAATAACAATAGAAACTCAAATTATTCAAGATATCATATTACAATACTATCTCACCTAATATCCTCAACAACGTCAGAAAACAAATAAGGCATATTATATATTATAATATATATTTATTTGCAGGTAGTAAGTCTGACTTTAGTGAGGCACCATGTAGCATAGGAATTAAGAGTTTGGACTCTGGAACCACACCATCTAAATTCCAATCCTTGTTTTGCTACTTATAAAGTATATAACTTTAGTGCCATCATCTAACACTCAGTGCCTCAACTTCCTCATTAGCAAAATACATAGGATAATAATAGTACCTTCTTTGAAAGTGTGATATATCAGTCACTGCACTTAATATACTGTTGTGGGTACCTAGTGCTGTTATTATTCTTTAATAGAGTCATGCCTTTCTTAATGAAGCAAAAGAAATTAGCAAAGAAAACACTTCTTTTTTTTGTCTTACAGCAATTTTAACTGCAAATCGACTTTAAACACTGAGCAGAATTGAAGGAATGAAAGAATCAGCATAACACGTTTCTGTTCTCATAATCATGATATTTCAAAGTGTTTAAAAATATATGGCTTTGGAGGCCTTGGAATTATACACCTAAATCTTAAATGATTTGTTTGCCTCTGTTCTTAAAATTAATATTTACAAAAAAAAATACTTTTTTATATGATCTAAGGACTTGAATGAAAATTGTACAGACGGATAAAAAGAAAATATTATAAACAATTATTGAAGTATTGTTGAACCTCAACTAAGTTTTAGGGTGGTGAAAGCCCAGACAGGACTTAGCATCTTGGTAGTTAAATCCCACAAACCTTTTAATTTAGTGTATTGCTGGGCCTCCCGGTGGCGCAGCGGTTGGGCGCTGGGTTGCGAAGCTGCCCGTGGCCTCTGCAGCGCCGGTTCGATCCCCGGCTGCTCCCCGGCCATTGGAGGAGGGTCCCACATGGCGCGCAGACCTCTCCTGCCGCCCGCTGCTCCCCTCAGCAGTGTGCTTCGGTCCTTCTGCCTGCTCTGCTCCCCGCTCTGGCTCGGTGAATTCTCTCACCCTCCCGCGCTTCTGACTCTACCCAGTGCTTGTATAAACAAAACAAACAAATAAATAAATAAAAAAAAAACATGCCTCTATTAAAAAAAAAAAAAAAACTTTTTAATTTAGTGTATTGCTTCTAATATGATTTTACTCTCAACAGTGCCAGTTACCATGTTGCTTATTTCAATATTGGAAATCCTTAGATAATATCTGATCCAGTTTCCATCCAATGTGCATGTTGGGCAAGAAAGTTAAATATGTGAGATAAGATGATACAGACATTGGATACTGAAAACTCTGTAAGTATGATGGGCAATCGTAAATGATCTTAAGTCCAGAGTGGAGAGGGTTGGATAAACAACTCTATCCAAAAATTCAATATAATTTGATGTGTAGAAATATTTGAATACATCTGTTTACATCCATAGAAAAAATTCCTGGTATAAAATTACTTAGTCAAAGAACATTTGAAACCTTTTCAAAGTTTGCCAATTTGCTTTGCAGAAAGCCTGTTCAATTAGCTCCCTTTCCCACCCCAACACTGACTGGGGTTGTCTGTTTCATCACACCCTTGTCAGTGTTAAGTATTATAATTTAGGAAAGGAGCAATTTTAATTTGAAAGGTTAACAAATGATAGCCATTGTCTTAACTTTAATTTTGTAAATGTTAGATGCTCTACAATCTTTCAATAAATTCTTCTACCATTTTCCCTCCCTTCACGGCCTTAAGCTATCTCAAGTTAGTGTCTCTTATTGCAAACAAAACTTGGAAAAGAAAATTTAAAAAACAGACAATATAAATCTCTGTGTTATTCTAACTAGTGAAGAGTTGGGAATAAGCATTCATCTAAAAAAATGGCTAAAGAAGTTTTGCTCAACATCAAGAAATATTGTGATATAATATATTTTCAAATTTGATTTAATTATATAAAATATGCTCATGGTGCCATATTAGGTGCTAAAAATCATTACAGATGATGGTGTCCATATTCTTATATAAAATGTATAAAACAGAATATGAGAAAGTAATTCGAACACTAATAATAGTTGTTTTTACATGGTGAGATGACTTTTTTTTTTATTCTTTTCTTAAGACTAGCTTATCTCAGATTTCCTAAGCATATATTTCTGTATAATCCACCAAGATCCCAGGGTGTACCTGAGTTTCCACAGTCCCCAAAGCTTTGACGAGTTTCAATGTTTTTTTTTAAAGATTTATTTATTTATGCATACAAGAGCTGGGGTACAGACCTGAGGTGTGTAGGAGGGGGGTGAGAGGATTCACCAGAGACAGAGTGGGGAATAGAATAGGCAGATTGACCGAAGTACACTGCTGAGGGGAGCAGCGGGTTAGACAGGAGAGGTCTGCCACATCATGTGGGTATCTCCTGGGCCGGACAGGATCAAACCCCCACTGCAGAGGCTGTGGACAGCTTCACAGGTTATGTCTTAACCCCTTGTGCCACCAGGGAGGCCCAAGTTTCAATGTTTTAACCTCCTTCAAGATCAAGACTATAAGGGCCTGCCTGGTGGGGCAGGGGTTAAGTCTCAATGCTATCAAGCTATGCATATAGCCAGTGGCCTGAGTTCCATCCCCAGCCAGGGAGCTAACCCACACAGCACAGCAGACCTCTTCGGTCTCACCTGCTACTCCCCTAAGCAGTATATCTCAGTATAGCTGCCTGATTCTTTGCCAGCACTGATGGAGTATGTGGAGGGTGCCAGACACACTTCTCAGTCAGTCCACCTGTTCTTCTCCCCATTCTGTCTCTGATGAATGCTCTCACTCCCGACCTCTAGCCTACACCACAGTTCTTGTATGCATAAATAAATAAAATATTTTTTAAATCAAGACTTTAATTTATAAGAACAAAAGGAAACAAAACAAATAATTTAAGATGTAGGTGTATAATTCCAAGGCCTCCAAAGCCATGTACTTTCAAACCCTTTCACATCTGATGATTGTGATAGCATAAATGTGTTACGCTGATTCTTTTATTCCTCCAGGTCTGCTTGGTATTTACAGTCCAATTGCAGTAAAATTGCCACAAGGCAATAAAAAAAGAAATGTTTTCTTTGCTAATTTCTTTTATTTCATTAATAAAGGTGTGATTATATTACAGAATATTAGCAGTAGGTAACACCAACATAATATATTAAATGCAGTGACTGATACATCACACTTTCGAAGAAGGTACTATTATTATCTTATCTATTTTACTAATGAGGAAGCTTAGTCATGAGCTGTTAGGTGATGGAACTAAAGTTATACGCTTGATAAGTAGGACAGCTAGGACTGGAACCCAGTCAATATGGCTGCAGAATCCAGATATAGCATCCTATCTGTGTCTGCTCTCCACTCATGACTCTAAGCTCTTAGCCTTTCTCTGCCAAATCTGTGGAGCTGCCTGATTCTTTGCCAGCACTGATGGAGCATATGGAGATTGCCAGCACACTTCTCTATACAGAGGTCTGGAAAAGCAAAAGACAAAAGCACTAAAATTGGGGAGGCAATTCTGAGAGTAGCAGATACACTTTCTCGCTGTCCCCGTATTTCCATAACATCAGTCTCATAACCTCACTGTCCTTAGGTTTCTCATGTTCCCTTTTGGACCTATGAGTAATACATTTTTTTTTTCAAAGTTCCTGAAGTTCATAGTTGAGAAGCATCTTAAATCATAATAAGAACAACAGGAGCCCTTTAGTCCAGCGACAACATCAGCTCTGGTTGGGGAAATGCTGGTGGAGAGATCCATTACAATTATCACAGGCCCAAGAAAAATCTCCTAGTCAGTCTCTACTGAAAAATAGGAAAAGAAAGGAAGTGAGAAAAGAAAAGAACTTACTTAGTAAAATCAAGCATATTATTCATTTCCCTAAGTGGGAACAAATTCCTTTCCTAAGATGCTAAGACTTAACATTAGTAAAAACAAAAAAGAAAAAAAAGAAAGAAAACCTATCCTTTGCAAGACAGTAAAAGTGTTCAGCATTATTCTTTTTTGGGGTGCATGAAGACTACATTCCCAGTCTCGTATTCAGAGAGTTACTTAACTAGTTCTAGCCAATGAGCTGTGAGCCAAATAATTTAGTAGGAAAACAAGAGCACCAGTTTTTCTTCTCCTGTTACAGTGAACCCTGACTCTTCAAGTTGAGATGGCAAAACTACAAGATGAAAGCAGCCTGGGTAAGTGAAGCAACAGATGGAGAGCCATCTAGATGGCATATGTGTGTGTATATATATATATATATATATATGTGTGTGTGTGTGTGTATATACATATATATGTATATATGTGTATACATATATATGCATATATACACATATATGTGTATATATACACACACGTAAATATATACACACATACACACACGTACACACACACACACATATATGTGTGTGTGTGTGTGTGTGTGTGTGTGTGTGGCACAAAGCACATATATAAGGCACAGAAAAAACATTGAAAAGCCAGGGTTAATTTGTTACTGAAACATGCCTTTTCCTATCTAATTTTATGCATGCAATTAAAAGTCAGCAATTTAAAAATTGATTGAAAATAAAAGGACAAAAGAGATACTACATAGATTAATGCAAATAAAAGAAAGCAAATAAGGACTTGTGATGAGGTGGATTATAAAATGTTAACAGCATATATCAACAAAATGGTAACTGAAAGATATAAAACAAAATCCAATGAAAGTACAATAGTGTTGAATAAAATAGAGTATGAAATTCTAGACTCTCTCTCAAAATTTGACAGTTTTAATAAGCAAAATATAAGTGAAGTAATGGAAGAATTGACTAACATTTGCTTTAATGGATATATCCCTTGAGTCAAGATATACATTTCCATATATATTTAATATGGCCACAAATAAAACTTAACATATTTTAAAATGTTACCATGTTACTTTCTCTTATTCAATAAGGATTTGATAATTTTAGAAACTAGTAAAATAATTTAATTCATATTAAGAATTTGTTAAAATCAAATCTAGAAAAATAAAGCATGCTTTCTATCATAACTCTTCAGAAGCTCTTATCTCATTATCAATAACAAGAAAACACTAACCCAATGATTGAAGAGAGTTACCAACACAGCACCACATTCATCTTTGTGTTATCCTCTACATCTAACAGCATTTCAGATAGATGATGGCTTATATTTCTTACAAAATGGGGGGTAGGGGAAGAGTTTGTTTCCCTTCGAAGGCTTATAATAGCCCAGCTATGAAGACACAGAACTTACATAGACAACATAAGGTACTTTAGGTTAGAAAGAATCCCAAACCTACTTCCATTCTGGAATTGAAAGATCTCATCCATATATCAGTGCTCTATCTCTGAGTTATAGGATGACCATACGTCCTGGTTTGCCCAGGGCAGTTGTAGTTTATGCCTGTTGTCCAGGTGTAATTATTAATAGTACTCCCTTTCACTTTCAAAAGTGTCTCCATTTGGTCAATAAATTTTATAGTCATCCTACCATGTAATTGTGATATAGCCCATTGCTTAAGAGGATAGGAGTCTGTGCTTTTTCCATGCAAAGATTGTGAGGACACCAGGCCCTCTCTGGGGTCCTTTTCTTTCTTGCTTCCGCGTGTCTATATAATGAAGATCAGTGGAACTAAGTATTAATAATGTGAGAAAAAGCACTAGAAACAATATTTATGAGCCTGACCCAATTAAAAAAACACTTACTAAAAAGACAGCAAAAAAGTGTTATGTTCCACTGTGTGATAATAATGCATCAGGAAAATGTAAATAGGACCTCATTAAATATATAAAGAACATTTTTCTAAACAAGTAAGAGCTCCCCATTCAAAATCTATATGGCATAAACTGGAATATAGTCCATGCCAGTGTTATCAAAGGATCAATATCAATTTGCTTACTTTATTTATATCAAAAAGTATATAGCAATAAATTGAGAAAGTTATGGATAATATTTTGGGTAATATAATTTTTTATCCTATGTACTAGTCTTTGTTTTTGGTATATATGATGACCTCTATAATGTACTTCCATGTGTAAACCTCACTTGATAGATTTATATTATTATCCTTACGCTGTTAAATTTCACACACTAATACAAAATAAATTCATTCCATTATTTTATTCTCATTACCCAGTCAATACAGCACAATCTTGGAAAACAATCCACAAGAGTGTCTACTTCTCTTTGACATAGGAACTATCACTTTAGCTGTCATTTGGTTGTTCTTGAGCCTTTAATGTTCTTATTCCTTAATAGCTACTACATTGTGCTCCCCATTTCATTTTCACAAGGCCTATCAGTGGCTATGTTTACATTTGTCTTGCTAATTTTCAACTTCTATAGAAAGAAAATCCTACATAATCTTCCCTCTCCTCAGTAGAGAATAAAAAAAAAAAATTCTTTCCTCATTTGCTTTTCCTTTACTTGTACACTACTATCACACTCACAATACTTCACTTCTGACACTTTGGGCCATCAAATGTATATGTGGGGAGGTTAGGAAGGAGGAATCCCCACACTAAACATTTCTCTGTAACACCAGATGAGTATCCTAAAATTTAACTCTGTTCTATCTGGAGATTGTATCAAATCCCATAGGTTGAGGACTCATTCCCACAAAACTGCTCCTACTCTAATTTAGAGGCCAATCATACGCAGTATAGTCCCCAGGTTACCCACAACTTCTGTAGATTTGACTACAAATCAGATGTTACTTATCAGGAATATCTTCCACCCCCTTATCAAGTTCAATCACTTTGCATTTCATACAGCTCAGGGAAATACTTATGTTTATCAGTTTATTTCAGAATATGATAAAGGATACAGATGAACAGCCAGATGAAAAGATACAGTTATGGAAGAATTTCAGGGACAATTTCCAAGTGCAATAGCTTCTTTCCCTACGGAGTTGGGGTGTAACTCCCTTCAGGGCATATATATGTTCATCAAACGTGGAAGCGCTCTGAACTCCCCACTATTGGGATTTTTTAGGTAGGCTTCCTCATGTAAGCATGATCAGTTATTTACTCCATTTCCTGCCCATTTCCCCTCTGTGGAGAAGTAGAATGAGCAGAACTGAAAGTTCTAAGCATCTACTCATGTGTGTGTTTGTTTTTTGTTTTTTGTTTTTTTTTTTCTGGTGACCAGCATTCTTCCAGGAGCCCATCTAGTTTCTTTTCACTACAACAAAAGATGTTCTTAGTGCTATTTCCACTTAAAAATTTGTAAGCATTTTAGGACCTCTGTGCTGGGGGATGAGGGAGAAGGCAAATATACATTTTTTTCCCTATTACCACAAACCTGCATGCAAATATCTTTTTAGAGTAAAATGCATGCAAACATTTTCCTTTTTTTTTTTTTTTTTTTTTTTTTTGATCACTGCAGAGCCAATACTATTGGCATTGTAGTTGATAGCCGTCTGGTATTTCCACATTCGTCTTTACCAGCATTGTATTGATTGGATTAATTTAGGTACTTGTCAATTTGCATAGATAGATGAATTTGTCAAATCAATGCTTAGTCACGAATTCCCACTTTATTTATTTGTCACAGAAATCTATAAAACATTTCCCCTCAGAGATTTACTTAATTATCTAGCATAGGGATGATTACTAAAGATTGAACTTGAAGTCTGTAATTCCTCTTTATTTCTCTAACTGATCTAACTGAATCAGTTAGATCAAAGTTATGAAAGCAATAGAACTTATAAATATAGATTCTTAACAGATGAGTCATTAAGTCTTCAAAGAATATGAGAAATTTATCTATTTTTTAAGTATGCAGTTTCTAGTTCCAAAGTGGTATTTAAAATCTGTCCATGGGGCCTCCCCGGTGGCGCAGCGGTTGAGCGCTGGGTTGCGAAGCTGCCCGCGGCCTCTGCAGCGCCGGTTCGATCCCCAGCTGCTTCCCGGCCACAGAGGAGGGTCCCACATGGCGCGCAGACCTCTCCTGCCGCCCGCTGCTCCCCTCAGCAGTGTACTTCATCACTCTGCCTGTTCTACTCTCCGCTCTGGCTCTGGTGAATTCTCTCACCCTCCTGAGCTTCTGACTGTACCCAGTGCTTGTATAAATTAAGTATTTAATTAATTAATTAATTAATTAATTAATCTTTAAAAACAAATAAATAAATAAAGTCTGTCCATGAAAATTCAAAAAAATTAATTTTAGAAAAATTGAGTAATTTTTAATGATTAAGAAGCTATATACAAGATTGCATATAATTTCAAATACTGTTGAACCTCAGATTTTAAAAGATTAACATGCTAACAATTTAAAAAATGAAAAAATCAAAGCATCCAGTACTCTCATGCAGAGTATACTTTAATAGATAAATAAGTAAATAAAAATAATATATTTGGCCTCCCTGATGGCTTAAGGGGTTAAGATACAGCACTATGAAGCTATCCACAGTGGACTGAGTTTGATCCCTGGCTAGGGAGCTGACCCACAAATCGCAGCAGACTTCTCCTGACTCGCCTGCTGCTCCCCTCAGCAGTGTATTTCATTCAGTCTGCCTGTTCTGTTCCCCACTCTGTCTCCTGTGAATGCTCTCACCCCCACACCTCTGGTCTGTATGCATAAATAAATAAATCTTTAAAAATATATATATATATATTCTATGATCTGTAATACTGGCTAAAAAAATTTACTGTAAAATAAGAGGTCAATTCTGTAATATGTATATATTTGGAAAGAGTTTGTGTATAATTAATTAAAAATAGGAAATATTTCTTTTTAAATTTTTGTTATATATAGTTTCATTAGGAAGATCTTAATTCCTTCTGTCTTCAAAATCAAAGTAAAGTTTAATGCATTAAAAAGCTACAACACATATAAGAAAAAAATATTTGTCATAAAAATTACAACCATTGGTAATGCTGGTAAAATATCCCACTAGGCAGAATAGAAAACTCTAGCTATTATAATGATCAGAGGAAATAGAGAACTTTAGTTTTAGTCTATCATTCATTCAAAATTGGTTTCACCTCAAGCCAAATTTGCATTTCATTGATTTCTAGTAACCCAGAAAGCATTATCAATGATGATATGGCTAAAGTAGGTTCCCATCTTTTATAATCAGTAATTAAACCAGAAGGAGCACAAAGCATGTTGTATTCAGATATTTGTGAATATTTAGTTTCGTATTTTCCAACTGAGAACTAACCAGACTGCACTATAATCAAAGAATTGTTGACTTGAATATAAAAGAGCATGATCCCAGTCTACAACCAAGGCAGTCCCAAGGTCTGTTCCACCAAGGATGAGGATTGGGGCCATTTTTAAAGTGTCAAGGAGAGAAAGCATCTGAGCTTAGGTCACTGGTTTTGAAACTTTCAGATTGGTTCTTAAAATCTTGTTATGACTGCTTTACACAGCTCTTCAAATAGAAGTTATAGAGTGAGATCTTTTGTAATGATCAGCAGATGGTCTTGTGGTTCTTTCATCATCCTGGATAAGTTGAAAAGAGGGAATTGCTGAGTCAGACTGTATTCAGCAATTAACCCAGAATTCTCAACTTGGTGGTTAGAGACAAAATAGAGTCTGTATGATAAAGTAGGTCCCACAATATGTAGGAAAAATTTCAATATATAATTAATAGTGAAAATCTGTTTTTATATGATGAAAATCTATGGTTCAGCTGAAATGTAACTATGTAGTTTTTTGTAACCAGCATGAAATGGCATGATAATTTATGAGTACTTTAAAAATTCTTCATCTTAAGTGAAACCGTTTTTGTCTTTTAAAATTTAAATTAATAGTTAAGAACACTAAGGGATTCTAAGAGAATGAGTTAGATAACCCTGGGGAGAATATTATGCACTTTTTGGATTCAACAGTGTTTATAAAAATTTAAATTATAATGTAAAGCAAAATAAAAGAGTAGGTAAGATTATGATTATAATCTTTGTAGAATTATTTCTGCATTAGCATTTATAACATAAGGGCAAATAACCTTAATATTTTTAGATATTTAAATTTGTTTTAACCATTAGTTTTTAAAGACCCCTATATTGTTTCTCCACTGGCATCAGTAGAAAGAGAACAAGTAGAAGCTGTCAGTACTGAAAAATTACTGTTTCTGATTTATAATGTCAAATTATAAAAATTTGAAACTTTAAATGTAAATAATTAATACTTATGTTTAATTTGGGGTAAACTTATTTTTTTGTATCACACTTTCTGTAATGATATTTGGCTTTAGCCATGACTACAGTCCAGTAAGTGTCTTCAATATCCAGTTAGTTGCTATGTGGTCCACAAGCAGTCTTCATGTGAAGAAAGAACCCCTTCAACTCTCCAGTGAGCTCTCCAAAAGAGAACATTTGTAAAACCTTAGTTAAGAGACGGTTTCTCACCTTTGAGAATGCACTGGCATCCCCTGGAGAGCTTGTGAAATGAAGATTTTGATTCAGCAGGTCTGGATTGGAAACTGAGTCTGCATTTCTAATCAGTTTCCAGGTAATTCTAGTGCTGCTGCTTTGATACACACTTGGAGGGCAAGTTCTTAGAGGACACCTACATGTTCTGTACCAGGATTTCTGAGAACTAATTCTGTCCTTTCTACAAAACTAAGTGTTGGATTCTGATCCTCGAGAGGGGGAAGTAAGAGAACTCGAGTTGCCTCTTGCATAGCTTAAGAATGTTCTATCAATGCTTTATAAAGGGGAAGTCAGGCAATCTACAGACAGGTTATATTCAAGACAAAAGTTTGGAAAATGACTAAAGCATTCTGAATTATACAATAAGTTTAAATTTCAAAAAGTACTACCTACAGATTCTATAAACAAAAAATAAATTAAAAAAAATCCGGTTTGCATAAATTCAAGAAAAGTAAGCCAAAAACTAATTTAAATTTCCTATAAATACTTGTAAACAAGGGGAAAATAAAGAATATTTAGCATTAAATTAAACTTAAAGGGAGCCTTCCCGGTGGCGCTGCGGTTGAGCGCTGGGTTTGCAAAGCTGCCCGCAGCCTCTGCAGCGCTGATTTGATCCCGGGCTGCTCCCAGGCCACTGGAGGAGGGTCCCGCATGGCGCACAAACCTCTCCTGCCGCCCGCTGCTCCCCTCAGCAGTGCACCTCGGTCCTTCTGCCTGCTCTGCTCCCAGCTCTGGCTTTGGTGAATTCTCTCACCCTCCCGCGCTTCTGACTGTACCCACTGCTTGTATAAATAAATAAATGAATAAATCTTTAGAAAAATAAATTAAACTTAAAGGGAAAAGATAAAACTGTGTAAAGTGCTAGTCATCAAAAAAGCAAGAGAATTAGATGAATATTTTATGTTGAAAAAAAGGAAATTCAGAAGAAATAGACTTAATAAAAGAGGCATGAAATTTGTTTTAGCTAGAAAAAAGCTAAAATACTGAAAAACATTTTATATTAGACTTTAGATAGAATAATTGAAAAAATTAAACCTGCTGAGTTAAAAGTACTAAAAAACTAGTTCCACAAAAAAACAAGTCAGTAAATATTTTAAACTTTTGAGAACACATAAATCATCCAGATATCACATATTACCAGAGGCTGACATGTAATCTATGTTAGCGGAAAATTTAATAATATTTCCACATGACTAAATTTTTATTGTTGTAATCATTATTTAATGTCTGAGCATCATCAATATATTAGGACTGTATTTACAGTAGAATAGGTGTTTGTGTATGAATTTATGATTCACTCTGAAAGAAAAAACACAAGAGAAGAATAAAAAAAAACGCAGGGGATGATTCAGAAATCATTTTCCCTACGAAACATTAAAATTTATTAAACATTAAAATTTAATGAGATTGCTATGTTAGGGCCTCCCCGATGGCACACGGGGTTAGGTATAAGCACTATGAAGCTTTTGCCAGCCACTACAAGAGTTTGATCCCCGGCCAGGGACCTGACACACATGGCACAGCAGACCTCTCCTGTCTCATAATCTGCTCCCCTCAGCAGTGTATTTCAGTGGATCTGTCTGTTCTGCTCCCCACTCTGTCTCTGGTGAATCCTCTCACCTCCCCCAACCCAGTGTCTCTGGCCTATACCCTGGTTCTTATATGCATAAAAAAATAAAAATAAATCTTTTTTTAAAAATTGTTATGTTAGTCCTTGGAAAAGATTATAAAAAACTAAAACTATGTTTTAGGAAAGTTAAACTGAGAATTTGCCAAGGAAACAATTTCTGTCCTAGTTAGTCTAGATCTGTAATACTCCTTACTATTGAGTAACCCATGATAATATAACATGGAGAAATCATCCATTATTATTGTCACAGAGGGGTAAGTGAAGCACTTTGGAAATAAACTATGTTTCAGATCACCAATTCTATTGACTTAATTGAGCCCCATTGTACCAAGTGGTACTTTGATAGGAGGGAGGATATAATGCAACTAGAAGGCACTCGAGACAACAGGGAATATTTTACTCATCTGAAGGGATACTTACAGATACTGCAATGATAACAATTGTCTAGCACCACTTCACACAAACACCTCTCTACATTTCTATGTATAAATTCACTTTTAAATTTGTCATTGGAAGGAAGAGGGCTTTTTGCACACTTTAAGGGTGATTTTTGTACACTTTAAAAATGTTCAGAAAGCAGAAGTTATTTTAAAATAAAATTATACTTAAAGTAAGAGAGTTCTTCAGATGGCTTGAAATCATCAACAACATCTTCTATGTGCACCATAGTGTCCAATATGAAACACACTGTGCATGGATATGAGTATGTGCATTTTGAGATGGATTGGGAACAAGAATATATGTGTCTATGAGAATTTATATACATTGTGAGTGGTAGACATGCATGAAAAAAATGTCTTCTCCCTGTCACTAGGTCATCAAAAACCAGGATTCACTTTGAAATTCTAACCTCTCTTTTGACCACAATAAATAACTCTTGGCTTGGATTGTCTGGGCCAGGACCTCATTGGAGCTCCCTTCTACTTAGAGGACATGGCCTCATTAAAGATAAGTTAGGCTATCTCTAAGCATGCAGCCTGAAAAGGCTTTAACAAAACTATTCAGGGCAGCAGCAAATATCCTTTGATGTAGTTATCTCACCTCTAGGAATTTATTTTTAAAAATGATTGTGGGTATATGTGGAACAAAGGTATACATTTAAGAATGCATTTCAAAGCATTGTTTATAGTAGCAAATATTTAGAAACAAACATGCATATTTAATAATAAAGACCAGTTAATATTGCCATATGTTTATACTTAAATGCTAAATAGTTATTATAACAGTGTTGCAGAAACATTAAAATAGTGTTGCAGAAATATTTTTCAACTGCATTGAAAAATATCTGTTTAGGCAGCTCTAGTTAGCAGTTAGTCAAAATAGGACAGGAAAATGAAGTTATAATGAGAGAACTTTAGTTTGTTCTTGAGAGGGATGGGAAGATCAGAGATGGGCAAAGAAGAGGGAAAATATATGGAGGCAAGGGAAGTACACGAAATCAGTCACTGAAAATTCCCCTAAGTTGAATGATTAAAACACATCTAAGAATAACATATTTTCACATTTGTTGTATGTGTTCCTTAAACGCCTCTCAAAAATTCTAGAAGAGTTTAATATGCTTATGAAGGTTATATGTATGAATCAGGGCCTCCCTGGTGGCGCAAGGGGTTAACAACCTATGAAGCTGTTCACAACCTCTGCAGCACAAGTTCGATCCCCGGCCGACAAGGGAGCAACCCACATGGTGCAGAAGACCTCTCCTGCCTCACCTGCTGTTCCCCTCAGCAGTGTACTTCAGTCAATCTGCCTGTTCTGCTCCCCGCTCTGTCTCTGGTGAATCCCCTCACTCCCCACATCTCTGGCCTGTACTCCAGCTCTTGTATGCATAAATAAATAAATCTTAAAAAAAAAAATCAGTTTCTTGGTCAGTTTCAGAAAGAACTGAGTTTCTTCTCTGAATGGGTGTAGGTGCAAACCATAACTGGAACACCAGTAGGGAAGAGTTTAGATGTAGAGGAGCTGGAGAACCTAAACCTGAAGAAATTCACAAACATCTTGAAGAGGACGCTACATTTCCATAGGCCATAGACCTGCAGTGTAGTCGGTTTGTAAATTAATCATGCTTATTGCCACGGATCACAACTCCAGTGAGTCTAGAGGACAGAGCTTCAAACCAAAAAGGATCATTTTTGAACTTTAAGATCTAATGGAATTAATTGCCTGACTAGTTTGGAATTTGTTTGGGACTCATTTTTTGTTATTTCTCTCTTTTGGAATAGGACTATCTATCTGA
This sequence comes from Talpa europaea, assembly GCF_964194135.1. Classification (NCBI taxonomy): domain Eukaryota; kingdom Metazoa; phylum Chordata; class Mammalia; order Eulipotyphla; family Talpidae; genus Talpa; species Talpa europaea. The sequence goes on from NC_140069.1 coordinate 44,247,356, forward strand.
TACCTACCTCACCATTGCATTTTGAAAGTGCAAAACTTGCCTGCTTTCATAATGGGAGAATTTTGCCTCAGGATAAATCACCTCAAGTTCACCCATATCTGATATAAATGATATTAAAGGTGATTGAAACTTTTGACTCCAGATTTTATGACAGGAGTTAAGAAGGAGCTGCTGGTGTGTAATAAATGTATTTTTCTTGCAAGAGGACATGAAATTTGGGGACCAGGTGAATTGCGACTCCTCAAAATTCATGTGTTGAAGTCTTAACCCCCAGAGTGGAGTATGTATTGAAGTGGGGCCTTTGGGAGAAAATTAGGTTTTTTTGACATCATGAGGGTGGTGTCCTCAGGATGGAATTAGTGCCCTATAAGAAAAAAACCACAAGATCTTTCACCTTCCTCCAGCATGTGAGGATGCAGAGAGTAGGTGGCAACCTCAAAGTCAGGAAGAGGGTCTTCAGGGAGAAACTGAATTGGCCAACATTTGATTTTAGACTTCCCAGCATCCAAAACTGTGAGAAAGTAATTTCTGTTGAATAAGAACCCATTCTCTGGCATGTTGTTATGGCAGCCAAGATGACTAATACCAGAAACTAGAGTACCCAAAAGCTAACATCTGGGCTACAATTTTAAGTCAAATAAAACTTTTATAACTCAGCCCCAAAAGTTAACCTGATTTATGCCACTCTTCCTTCAGAGAGAAATTCCAATTGTTATGATCTTAGCCTAATATTTTTCCTTTTTTTTTTTTTGCCTTCTTTAGTTTCCCCACATCCCTTTGACTTGTTATTTCAACTGAGCACCCCCACTTTTGCTAGAAAGACTGTCTACTGGTATGTTGCCAGCCTATACTCAAAAGTGATGTAACCCCAGTCAGGATTTCTGTTTCCATCCTTAATTTACTTTAAAAACTATTAAAAGACTCACACTCTAGTTTTTAGACCTTAATACTATTTTGCTTTTAAAGATTAGTCCTCAACACCTTTAGGTACAGAAAGAAACCTCAACTTCCTGCTCTGATTTCCTCACCCACATTTTCTCATCCACAAAACTGAATTCTGCCTACCTACTCATAGAAATGTTAAAGGTTGGGTTTTTTTTTATTATTTCTTTCAGCAGGAAATTGTGGTCTTATGCCACCTGGACCAGTAGTTTTTATGGTGCTCCCCACACTTAAAATCAACAAAAGTTGGAAGAAAGTATTGAGATTCCTACTAGTACAAACTAACTAAGTGCATTAAAAACCCATAAGAAATGTAGAATGCATGAATGATGAAGTGATGGCAACATCCATACATGGGACTACTGAGATCATTCTCCAAAAAATTTCTAGAATATTATTTCTTTATTAATAATGAATGCCAAAATCCAACTTTATATAATTTGCTTCAGATAATTTGACTTTAGTTTCAAAAACTCTAATCTCTCTAAGTCTATATTCCTTAATTAACAAGAGTTAGTCCTAGATATAGATCTAAAATAGAAGATTTTATTCCTTGACTTCAAGTCTGCTGGTGCTTTTCCTTTATAAGAACCACTCCAGATTTTGTAAACCCGGAAGCTTACTTCAAGCTAGATCCCTTCATGATAACATTATTCTAACAAACATCTCTGCATTTTTTTTCTTTTTCCTTGCCTCTTTTCTGAGTAGACTCCCAAACATTTTTGAAGTGACCTATTATTTGACTTGTAAATGTTTTATAAACAACTTTGTTCATTTGAGAAGTAAGAAAGGATTTCCTCTAATGAGTTACTACTGCCTCCTAGTTTAACATAGTGCCTTTTGGAAGCAATAGGCCTCCTTTCTCCTTGCCCGGCAACCTGTCCTGCCCTTGTCCTTTGTTATGAAGGTGCAACTTAATATCTCAAATGATGGAATCAAGTATAGTAAGCATGAAGGGTGGCAGCAAGATTTTCTTCCAGGACACTTTCATATCCTTCAAATTTTATCATAAACCATTAAAACATATCCTCAAAATTCATGTTACTATTTTTGCCTAGCTGCTATTTAATATTTCTTAACTGTAAAATAAATAAATTACAAACAAGTAGGCAGTTAGATAGACAGACAGACAGACAGGGATGTGACATGTAAATATTTAGCTCAGATCATCTTCCTGAAGAAATTCAGTGGAGATACAGAAAAAGCCATAATGACAGAGATTTTTCCAAAACCCGCACTATTGGGAGACTTAGGAAAAATACAGATTTTTCCTGAAATCTTGACTGCTGACAAAGAATAAAGAGTTTCTTCTGAGTAAACAGTACCAAACTGTTCATTTTATTGGTGTGCTTTCTTAATAGAATGCAATTTTAGTAGTTTTTTTTTCCTTAAAATAGGATTCAGTATTTAAACTTCATATTTGTTAGAAAGCTGTACCCTGAGACATCAATGTTTTATAGCTCTAATTAAATAAAACTGATAACAACCAGGAACAGACATTGTCCACTTAGATTGTTTTACCAATAAGTAGTCAGCCAGTATGGTGGTTGTTTTTTTGTTTTTGTTTTATTTTTTTATTTATTTTTTTTTTATAGAGGCATGTTTTTATTTATTTATTTATTTATTATATTTGTTTGTTTGTTTTGTTTATACATGCGCTGGGTACAGTCAGAAGCGCGGGAGGGTGAGAGAATTCACCAGAGCCAGAGTGGGGAGCAGAGCAGGCAGAGGGACTGAAGTACACTGCTGAGGGGAGCAGCGGGTGGCAGGAGAGGTCTGCGCACCATGTGGGATCCTCCTCCGGTGGCCGGGGAGCAGCCGGGGATCGAACCGGCGCCGCAGAGGCCGCAGGCAGCTTCGCAACCCAGCGCTCAACCGCTGCGCCACCGGGGAGGCCCTGTTTTTGTTTTAATTAATTAATTTATTTATATGCTCACTGGGTACAGTCAGAAGCATGGGAGGGTGAGAGAATTCACCAGAGCCAGCGGGGGAACAGAACAGGCAGACTGACAAAATACACTGCTGAGGGGAGCAGCGGGAGGCAGGACAGATCTGCACGCCACGTGGGACCCTCACCCAGTGGCCAGGGATCAAACAGGCACTGCATAGGCTGCCGGCAGCTTCGCAACCCACCGCTCAACCGCTGAGCCACCGGGAAGGCCCAGTATGGTGGTTGTTTTAGTTAAGGTTTGCAAGTGAGGATAAAACATTTTTTTGAAAAACAGAATTAAGGGTACAGGCGATTTGATAAGCATCTTCTTCAGCATTTCTTATGGACAAATGGAAGGGCAATTATGTAAATAAGATTAGTTTGATTGAGTCCCATGGGTATCTACTTCTCTCAGTTCAGCCTCCCCACCATTATAGGGAAGCCCATATAGGGAAACAAGTTTACAGGTAGTCATAACTCACTGTAGAGCAACTCAGTATTTGATGCATGTAGTTAGGATTCAATCATCTTAACCCACGTGTGGCATTTGTCATATTACAAAAAGAATGTTGGTCCCAGCTCTGAATAATTTTCTTTAAAACTGAAAACATGTTCTCCCAATCATCCCTCCAAAATGCCAGTTTCCTAAGTGCAAAGGGTATACTTTCTTCAGTTTTCTACCTACTATTTTTCTAGAATTATGTATTAAAAATTGGGGTTGTCAAATAAGACATCAGTGTAAAAAATATATTAGTACAAAACACAACAAAGCAAAAACAGACAATTATAAATCAGAGACATACTGCAGGGGAGGAGGCGGGAGAGGGATCAGAGGGAGGGAGGGAGGAACACAGGGGACTGAGGTGATGGTGCATGCGTGCATTGGGGAAGGAAACTCAATGGAGTCTACACCTGAGTGGGTGGGGGGAAGCAAATATCATTTAAAAATGAACAATGAAAGAGGGGCGGAGCAACATGGCGGCGAGGAGACACTGCGAGTAAGATCTCCCATTAAAAAAAGTTAATAGGGAGGAAAAGCGGCAGGTCCCAGTGAGAACTGGGACACGGAAGATAAACGGACGACTCCAGCAAACTGCCCGAAGAAGAAAGTTGCCATAAAAGAGGACCAGAAGTGAGGGAAGCACAGAACCCTGCTCCCCTCCCCCGCCCACAAAGTCGGCACTCTCCGACCAGCAGAGAGGAGGGAAACAACAAACCAAAACGGCCAACAAGAAAACGGACACAGCAAGTGGGACTGTGAGTGGAAAGGAACTATTGCAGCCACCACACCCCGTGAACGGGAGCTGAGGCGAACCCTGCAGGATTCGCCGCAGCGGTGAGCGAACGGCTCGGGCGCCATTAGAGAAGAACAAAGACCCCAGGAGACGCGCACACAGCCCAGGCTGCCGGTAAGCTTGCGCGGAAAGTGGTGCGCTCGGCGCGCTTGAAAAGCAAGTGCAGACCAGGATCGCGGCTGCCCAGGTCCCCGCGCCTGCGACCTAGGCTTGGGAGATGACCTAGGCTTGCGGGGAGACGCGCGGAGGTCCTCACTGAGGTGAAGGTCCCTCCCTGAGTAAGCAGGAACCAGGCGCCCAGGCACGGGAGCGGTGCAAAAGGCGCCATTCCAGCACCACTGAACTGGGCTACAGCCCGCGTCCTGGAACTGAGGGCTTTGGAACTGAGACCCGGGGCACGAAATTCTGGGCGTGGGTTCCCCACGACGGTGGGGAACAAGGCAGACACAGCACCCCAAAGCCGTTGAGGTGTACCCTACCATCCCCACTTTGCTCCCTGTCCCACGGGGTGGAAAATCAGCTCCCCAAGGGCTCTAGGAGAGATCTTTGGCGCCACCTAGCGACTTGTAGCCAGCACAGGCTCCTGAAGGAGCTAGTGGCCAGCTGGGGAGTTAGCCCACACCCGGCCCCTTCCGAACAAGTAGTCTGAGCCCACAGGGAGAGCGAGCACCCACAGCCAGGGCAGACCAGGCACGCAGAAGAGTGTGCCTGACACCGAACGCGCAGGGAGTGTGTCCCACATCACCATTTTAGAACAGGGACATTTCTTCAGTAAAGACTACCTGCAGAAGGCTTCCTCAGGAGCCAGAGGTGAGCGGGGGAAGTTCGCCCACGCCAGACCCCCTCTGGCCTGCAGTCCAAGCCCAGAGGGGGAGCAGGAACCCACCGCCGGGGCAGACCAGGCGCACAGGGGAGTGTGTCCCCACATCGACATTTTAGGACAGGGGCCTTTCTCCAATAAAGACTGCTTGAAACTGACAGATGACTCCTGGAGGAACCAGAGGGGAGCAGAGAAGCTCACCCAAGATGCCGGCCAGTCCCAACTACACAGTGTCCCAATGCATACGGCAAATTAGAAAACAGACAGTAGGGAGGAGAAGAACCACACGCAACCTAGCAACTCTCCAGAGAAAAAGCACACCACAAAAAGAAAACCAGCCCTCAGATTGCAACGACAGTAACTTGGAAGAACTTCTGAGCCTTCCAGAAAGAGAATTTAAAATTGCCGTGATTAAAAAACTGACAGAAGTCATAAAGGAAAACAATGATAAGGGAAAAATAATCAACGATCAGAAGAATGAAATTGAGTCCCTAAAGAGGGAAGTAAAAGAAATGCAGGAGATCAAAGAATTAGTGGAAGAACTAAAGAATTCTGGGAAAAGCAATGAAAACAGAATTGATGAAATGGAAGAACGAATAAGTGCTCTTGAAGACACAGAAATAAAAAGAACCAAAACAGAAAAGGAAAGAAAAGTACTAAGGAAAAAGAATGAAGAAAGACTTCGGGAACTATCTGACTCCATGAGGAAAGGAAATATAAGAGTTATAGGAATACCAGAAGGAGAGGAGAGAGAAGTAGGAACAGAGAAAATATTCAAAGAGATAATTGAAGAGAACTTCCCAAATGTGAAGAAGGAGCTGAAAATTGATATACAAGAAGCAAGAAGAACACCAAAACTCCACGACGAAAGGAAAAATACAGCAAGACACATAATAGTAAAGCTCCCAAGAATCCAGGACAAGGAAAAAATAATGAAGCTGGCAAGAGGGAAGAAACAGATAACATTCAAAGGAAAGCCAATCAGGCTGACATCAGACTTCTCCGAAGAAACACTACGGGCAAGGAGAGAGTGGAGGGACATAGTCAACAGACTCCAAGAAAACAGATGCCAACCAAGAATACTCTATCCCGCAAAGCTCTCCTTCCTCTTTGAAGAAAGAATATGGACCTTCCCAGACAAACAGAAACTCCGGAATTTCATTGCAACTAAACCCCCACTCCAAAAAATATTACAAGGAGTCCTAAAGCCAGAACCTCAGAGGGACGAATAACAATGAAAGAAGGCCAAAAAAAAAAAAGTTATTAAAAGAATAAATAAATAAAATCAAAGGAAAGACAAACACAATGGCAAATACAGATGTTAACATATCAATATTAACTCTAAAAATGTAAATGGACTAAACTCTTCAATAAAAAGACACAGAGTTGCAGCCTGGATTAAGAAACAAAACTCAACCTTTTGCTGTCTCCAGGAAACACATTTAGCGACAAAAGATATAAATAGGCTCAAAGTTAAAGGATGGAAAACAATCCTACAAGCAAATGGACCAAAAAAGAAAGCAGGAACAGCTATACTTATATCAGATAAAACAGATTTCAAACTCAAAAAGATAAAAAGAGACCCCAATGGTCACTACATTATGATCAAGGGGTCAATACTTCAAGAAGAAATAACACTCATTAACATATACGCACCAAACGAAGGAGCACCAAAATATATCAGACAACTGTTGTCCTCTCTGAAAACAGACATCAGAGAAAACACATACGTAGTGGGAGACTTCAACACACCACTATCAACAATGGATAGATCAACAAGACAAAAAATAAGTAAAGAAACCAAAGCTCTAAATAAGGACCTAGAGCAATTGGGCTTAACAGACATCTATAGAACACTAAACCCCAAAAAAACGGAGTACACATTTTTCTCAAGCGCACACGGATCATTCTCCAGGATCGATCACATACTGGGGCACAAGACAAACATCAACAGATACACCAAGATTGAAATCATATCAACCATCTTTTCTGACCATGAAGGCATCAAACTAGAAATAAACCATAAAAAGAAGGCAAGGAACTTTCCTACCTCATGGAGATTAAAAACCACACTACTGGAAGACCACTGGACTAATGAGGAGATCAAAGAGGAAATTAAAAAATTTTTTGAATTGAACGACAAGGAGGACACCAATATCCTAAATGTATGGGATGCAGCAAAAGCAGTAATAAGAGGAAAATATATAGCAATAGAAGCTCACATCAAGAAACAAGAAAGAACTCAAAGAAACAACCTAATCTCGAAGCTCAAAGATCTAGAAAAAGAACAACAAAAAAACCCCAAAACCAGTAGAAGAAAAGAAATAATAAAAACCAAAGCAGAAATAAATGAAATTGAAACTAAAAAAACAATCCAAAAGATCAATGAAACCAAGAGCTGGTTCTTTGAAAAAATCAATAAAATAGACAAACCCCTAGCCAGGCTCACAAAGGAAAAAAGGGAGAAAGCACAAATACACAGGATCATCAATGAAAGAGGAGATATCGCAATGGACACAGCAGAAATCAAAAGAATAATCAGTAACTACTATGAACAGTTATATGGAAACAAGTTTAACAATCTAGAGGAGATGGACAAATTCCTACAACTCTACAATCACCCAAAGCTAGATAAAGAAGAAATAGAACACCTAAACAGACCAATTACAATTAGCGAAAATTGAAATGGTAATCAAAAACCTCCCCCAAAACAAAAGCCCAGGACCTGATGGATTTACAAATGAATTCTACCAAACATTCAGAGACGAATTAGTGCCTATCCTTCACAAACTCTTCCAAAAAATTGAGAAGGAAGGGACAATACCAAACACGTTCTATGAAGCCAACATTACACTAATACCAAAACCGAACAAGGACAACACAAAAAAGGAAAACTACAGGCCAATCTCCCTAATGAACACTGATGCAAAAATCCTCAATAAAATTTTAGCCATCAGAATCCAACAATGTATCCATAAGATAATTCACCACGACCAAGTAGGATTCATTCCAGGGGCACAAGGATGGTTTAACATCCGAAAATCAATCAACGTTATCCAACACATCAACAAAAAGAAATATAAAAACCATATGATAATATCAATAGATGCTGAGAAAGCTTTCGACAAAGTGCAACACCCATTCATGATAAAAGCCCTTGAAATTCTTGGGATACAAGGAACATATCTCAACATCATAAAGGCCATCTATGACAAGCCAACAGCCAGTATCATTCTCAATGGTGAAAAGCTGAAAGCAATTCCATTAAGATCTGGAACAAGACAAGGATGTCCACTCTCACCACTGCTTTTCAATATAATACTGGAAGTCCTAGCCAGGGCAATAAGACAACAGAAAGACATCCAAGGAATCCAAATAGGAAAAGAAGAAGTCAAACTATCACTATTTGCAGATGATATGATATTATACATAGAGAACCCCAAAAACTCCACAGAAAAGCTAATTCAACTCATCAATCAGTTCAGTAAAGTGGCAGGATACAAAATCAACATGCAAAAGTCAGTAGCCTTCCTATACACAAACAATAAATCTGAAGAAGAAGAAATAAAAAAAACCATCCCTTTTGTTATTGAAACAAAAAAAATCAAATATTTGGGAATAAATCTAACAAAAGAGGTAAAGGACCTATACAAAGAAAACTATAAAACACTGTTAAAAGAAATAGAAGAAGACACAAAGAAATGGAGAGACATCCCCTGCTCGTGGATTGGAAGAATAAACATTATTAAAATGGCCATCCTTCCAAAAGCAATATACAGATTCAATGCTATTCCAATCAAAATTTCAATGTCATTCTTCAAAGAAATAGAACAATTATTGATGAAATTCATATGGAATCACAAAAAACCCCGAATAGCCAAAGCTCTCCTGAAAAAAAAAAGAAGGGAATGGAGGCATTACACTCCCAGACTTCAAACTATACTACAAAGCCATAATCATCAAAACTCCATGGTATTGGAACAAGAACAGACATACAGACCAATGGAATCGAATAGAAAATCCAGAAATAAACCCACAGATTTATGGTCAACTAATCTTTGACAAAGGAGCAAAGACTATGCATTGGAGCAAAGAAAGTTTGTTCAATAAATGGTGCTGGGAAAACTGGGTCGCTACATGCAAAAGAATGAAGCTTGACCACTACCTCACACCATACACAAAAATCAACTCAAAATGGATTAAAGAACTAGACATAAGACCTGAAACCATAAAATATATAGAAGGAAATATAGGCGAAACACTACGTGATTTGCACATCAAAGACATCTTTACAAACACATCACCCAAAGCAGTGATAGTGAAGGCAAAGATAAACAGCTGGGACTACATCAAATTAAAGAGCTTCTGCACAGCAAAAGAGACAATAACAAAAACAAAGAGAAACCCCACCAACTGGGAGAACATTTTTGCACCCAACACTAATGATAAAGGACTGATCACAAAAATCTGCAAAGAGCTGATGAGACTCAACAACAACAAAGAAAATAATCCAGTCAAAAAATGGGCAGAAGAGCTAAAAAGAAACTTCTCTGAAGAGGAAATGCAAATGGCCAACAGGCATATGAAAAAATGTTCAACATCACTTGCCATCAGGGAAATGCAAATCAAAACTACCATGAGATACCATCTTACACCAGTGAGAATGGCACATATTAAAAAAACTAGCAACAACAAATGCTGGCGAGGGTGTGGAGAAAAAGGAACTCTTCTACACTGTTGGTGGGAGTGCAAACTGGTCCAACCACTGTGGAAAGCTGTGTGGAGATTTCTGGACCTACTAAACATAGAGCTTCCATATGATCCAGCAATTCCACTCCTAGGTATTTACCCAAAGGACACAGATACATCAATTCCAAAGAACACCTGCACCCCTATGTTTATAGCAGCACTGTTTACAATAGCTAAGCTTTGGAAACAACTCAAATGCCCAAAAATAGATGACTGGATCAAGAAGATGTGGTCCATATATACCATGGAATATTACTCAGCATTCAAAAAAGATAAACACATGCAATTTGCAGCAACATGGATGGCGCTGGAAGGGATCATGCTCAGCGAAATAAGCCAAAAAGAAAAAGAAAACTACCGGATGGTCTCACTCATAGCAGGAATCTAGAAAACTTAAATAAGGGACCAGGAAAATGAATATCTATAAGAAAGTGAAAATCAAAATCAACAAAAAACTATGAACCAGAGACACTTTTAGGGGGGCGGGGGTGGGAGGGGAGGGATTGGGGTCAGAATGGGGTGGCTGCAATTGTATGGGGAATATAACAATAAAATTCATTATTAAAAAAAAAAATGAACAATGATGTGAAAAAAAAATAATTAATATGAAAAAACAAAAAAATTAAAAAAATTGGAGTTGTATTGAATGCATATATATAATAGTTATATACATCCAGCTAATCAATGGATCTATAGTTCTCACTTAATGAATGTTGAGTATTGTCTCTCGTCCAATCTTTGATTTTCTAAATACTTTGTTGAGGCAGCTATTAATTTGATAATATTTTTTCTTTAAATTTCTTATAAACACAGTCAAAACATACCATTTGTCTCTGCCTTTCAAATAAATACAGTATACTATAGACTGTTCCATTGTATTCCTAATCAGAAAACTCAACACAACATGAGAAATGGCTGTAATACAAGAACTCCTCTGCTTTTATCCAGTTAGATCTTATTTCTCTATTTGATTTCTACTTAAAAAGTCTTACCAGGAAAAGTGGTCATTCAAAAAATGTTCGTGCAATTACTTCTAAATGAATTGTTCTTGCCTAGGAAATGGTCCTCAGATGCTCTTCTCCAGCAAATACTTTTATCCAATACCAGTTAGATACAAATATATTTCTTGCTAAGAAATGTCTAGCTACAGATTCTAATTTGTTGGCTCAATAAAAACCAAGATAACTAGGAGTTAACTAGTAAAGAGGTCCTTAGAAATTTAAATGTCCCATTTGAAATAAAATTATGACATGTCTAGCCTGTTTTCATTACAGGTTCAAACCTGTATGAAAAGCAAAATACAGAAAATAATGTTGATGAATGCCATCCTCAGCATTACTTCTGGAGAGCAGAAAGCATGAGCTTCTTATTGCTAAATCAACTAGGAAGTAAGATGCTGCAAGTAAAACATTACCATTTATTGACTAATCAATTTATTTATTCAACAATCCATCAAGTGGCAAACCTAATGTTAGGTTCTGGAATGGCAAAGATAACTACCAAACCATCACATCCTCAGAGGTTTATAGCAAAGTAGTAAAAGAAAGATGTGAGAGTCTATGGTGGGCCTCCCCTGGTGGCACAGGCTGTTGAGCGCAGCGCTGTGAAGCTGTCTGCAGCCTCTGCAGCGCCGGTTCCATCGCGGCAGGCCAGGGAGGGTCCCACATGTCATGGCAGACCCCTCATGTCTCGCCTGCTGCTCCCCTCACCCTCCCGCGCATCTGGCCTGTACCCCGGTTCTTGCATAAAAATATAAATAAATCTTAAAAAAAAAAAAAGAGTCTATGGTGATGGTTCACGGGTATCTTAGTGGTGGTAATTTTATGGGGCAATACCTGAGAGGAGAAATCAAATACTGAACAATGATGTAAAAACATATAAATAAATAAATTCTGGAAAAAAAGTGGTGTTAAAAGTGTGTTTTAATTGTGCCAATAGTAGCTTCTATCCAAGATTCTTTGAGAGCATCCTTTCCTTCTACCAGTGGTAGAGGTGGCAGGTGCTTAGTAAAGACTTAATGGAGAAGTGTGTCTTGAGTTAGAGATTGCCATTCTGAGCAAGAAAGATCATGAGTAAAGGTACCTGAAAGAGTGTAGAGATGGCAAATTAATTGATTAGATTGGAAAAAACTAGCTCCATCAGAGATGATCCTGGAAAGTGGTATTTACTCATTCATTCAACAAACACTGATCACGTAACATTTATTTCAGGGAACTATTTGTCCTCACTGGAGTAGGAGCAGATTCTACACATAATTTACTATATTTTGGGAGTACCTCTTAAGGAAGTCACTTCTTAACTTCAGAGAAAACTTATTTCTTGAGATCAATTCAGGAAACTTCCAAATAGAGCCTTAAAAGAAGGGAAAGAGGGGCCTCCCCGGTGGCGCAGTGGTTGAGCGCTGGGCTGCGAAGGTGCCCGCAGCCTCTGCAGTGCAGGTTCGATACCAGGCCTCTGGACGAGGGTCCCACATGGCGCACAGACCTCTCCTGCCTCCCGCTGCTCCCCTCAGCAGTGTGTTTCGTCAGTCTGCCTGTTCTGCTCCCCACTCTGGCTCTGGTAAATTCTCACCCTCCGGTGCTTCTGACTGTACCCAGTGCTTGTATAAATAAATAAATAAATCTTTGGGGGAAAAAAAAAGGTGGGGGGAAAGAATATGTAAAGAAAACAAGGGCCTCCCTGGTGGTGCAAGGGGTAAAACACAACCTATGAAACTTGCCACAGCCACTGCAGCATGAGTTCTATCTCCAGCCAGGGAGCTATCCACGGGATGCAGCAGACCTCTCCTGACTGGCCCATTGCTCCCCTCAGCAGTGTTCCCACTCTGTCTCTGGTGAATCCTCTCACCCCCCACAACTCTGGTCTGTACCCCAGTTCTTGTGTGTATAAATAAATAAATCTTCAAAAAAAAAAAAAGAAAAAGAAAACATGAGAGTAAAAGACATCCCATCAAGATGGGAAAGCACAAAAAGATGGGAGATCTAGAACAAGGAAAATGTAGCAAATGCAACAGAACCACAAGTGATGAGTGTGTGAGTATAGACAGTAGGGATAAATGATAGGCTGATTTCAATGCCTAAGGTGTTTGGACTTTAAGCTGCAGGAAGTAGGAAGAGTAGAGATTAAAGTTTGCCCATTTGAATTATTTAGTTAAACTTAGTTTCTTTTTCAAAGTGATTACTGTTTAATCCTCAGTAGAAAAGCATCTCTGTGTTTGTTTTCCAAAGTAACCAAGAAGAAAAGGGTGAGGAAAATCATATTACATTCTAACGCTAGTCTTAAATTCAAGAAAAAATATCAAGGGAAGGAATGGATGAGTACACAAGAATTGAGAAGGGAAGGAAGCATACTGTGTCCCTTGCAGTTCCCTTAATGAATAGATGGGCCTCAGGAACTTGATCTGAGACTGACAAGGGAGACTGAATAGTGTGGTTGGTGGACTCTTGGGGTTTGCACAGCAATCCCAAGAGAAAAATTGGAAGCTTTATCAAAGCTAAGTTGCTCAGTTTGAGCAACAGCCCAGTGAATTTACATATAAGAAACTTAATGATCCATAACTCTTAATTTTGGTAATACTGGAGTGAGACATCTTGGCTTTTTTTTTTTTTAGAAACTTTATAGAATATTTTGAATTTTTCATGTCTCTACTGATGTGCATTTAAGTGGTGCACCAATGTAAAATTAGTCTTTCAGTATAATTTTCTAAGGGTAATTATATGTAATTGAAGAGAAATAAGAGTTGCTCCCACTTTAAGGTGGTGTTCATATCATACCATCATTTATGATTCATATGATAATCATACCCACAGCATAATAGGATCAAAATGCCTATTTCTAAGCAAGTATGCTAAGTGGCATAGTCTACTGAACAATTAAAATAGAAAAGGCTCCCAGCAAAATGTCCAATGTTTGCAAAGAAAGATGAAATTTTAAAACCTGTTGAAAGATAATTTTCCATGAGTTTCTCACATTTCTGCATGTCTTATGAACTGAGTCATTGCCTACCCTTTGATTGAAGTCATTAACTATCTTTTGTTCCTGACTGTTTTTCCAAGGATGTTTGTATAGCAAACAGGCTGGCAAAAGGCAGTATCTCCCTTTAGAACAAAAGACAAGTTTGCTTACAGTCTTGAGAGAGAGCGATTTATCTCCCTTCAGCACAAAGCTTTCATTAGATTGCCCATTATAAATATAAACATTATAAACATGCATTCTCTGTAAACTCTGTAAATTCAATCTCCTACAACACATATTGCACGTTCAGGTGTCTACCGGCCTCATTCACATTGCCCATGGCACTAGAGGGTAAGGAAAACTGACATAAATATGCTGATATTTGTGCTGTCTACTGTGCCATGAATGATAAACTTCTTTGTCTCTGTCTCCAGACTCTCATGTCTTCTGCCAGCCTGCATGAATCTGTAACAGAGTCAAGTCTTGGTTTTTAAGAATAAAATCTCGGACCCTTCACACTTTAGGCAGGCAGAGTCAAAAGGTCAAGAGGAACTGTGATTGTTTTCAAAAAACATTTTAAATGCTCAACATGACAGCTTGATAATAATCATGTCAAAATATATTACATATCATGTGTCCTAAGGAAAGTGAGTCCATTATTCAAGGAGCCCTTATTTGAGTTTCTTAATTCTATGAGAATGCACTATAAAACTAATAAGAAAAATGTTTCTCTGAATGACAATAGCTTTTTTTTTCACTAAGGCACCAATTGGAAAGATTCCCTGCTTCTTTTTTTTAAAATATTTTTTTTTTATTTTTTACATCATTGTTCATTTTTAAACAATATTTGCTTCCCCCCACCCCCTCAGGTTTAGTCCCCATAGAGTTTCCTTCCCTAGTGCACCCGTGCACCATCACCTCAGTCCCCTGTGCTCCTCCCTTGCTCCCTCAGACCCCCTCCCTCCTCCAACCCTGCAGGATGTCTCTGATTTATAATTGTCTGGTTTTGCTTTATTGTGTTTTGTACTGTTATTATTCTTTTACACTGATGTCTTATTTGTTTGCTCTATATTCCTGCTATAAGTAAAACCATTAAACAAAGTAAACAGTCCAGTCAAGAAACGGGCAGAAGGGGCCTCCTCTGGTGGCTCAGAGGTTGAGCGCTGGGTTGCAAATCTGCCCGCAGCCTCTGCAGCACTGGTTCGATCCCCGGCTGTAGGGGAGGGTCCCACATGGAGCTCAGACCTCTCCTGCTGACCCACTGCTCCCCTCAGCAGTGTATTTCGTGGTTGGCCTGTTCTGTTCCCCGCTCTGGCTCTGGTGAATTCTCTCACCCTCCCGCGCTTCTGACTATACCCAGTGCTTGTATAAATAAATAAATAAATCTTTAAAATAAAAAAAAGAAAGAAATGGGCAGAAGAACTTAAAAGACATTTCTCCCTGTTTCTTTAATGTGTTTCATGGGAGCGATGGAAATAGAATCTGCGAGGAAGACCATGAGTTTGGTCCATTACTGCTCTGCCACTTTCAAGCTAGATGACTTTAAACAAGTTACATATTGTCATGCAACCTCAGTTTTCTATCCTCTAGGAAAAATTGAATAAAGTCTGTTTTGCATAGTTATTATGAAGAATATACGTAGAGAGACAAAATACATAGATAGGTATAGATAGAAAAATATATGCACTATATATCCATAAGTGTTACTTGATAGAGGGTTATTTTTAAGATGGTGGAGATCATTGTCATTGTATTAATTAATACAACTCATACCTACAAAAGTTTCAATTCATTTTAGGGAATTATTGTCTATAATCTTGTTTACACAGAACATATTAAGAAAGCAATTGTAAAGTGGGGGGTACCATACTGAAGAAGTAGAGGCCCAAGTTCTAGGTCTGACTTCCTACTTTAATAATTTCTTACCTTGGCAATCTAATTATGCTGAGTCTAAGTTAACTTGGTATAGCATAGATGTAGTATTTACCCTTACACACATCACAGGGTTACCAATTATAAAATTTAACAAGATAATATAATCTCAAAACACTCTAAGTAAATATAAAGTCATTATTTTAGTAGGTATTTAAAACAATTATACAATATATGATATTTAACTAGAAATTCTTAGATATTTCCACCTAAGTATGACAAAATATACTTTTTCCCATATTATCTTCCCTACTTTCATCCTATTAATTTTCAATATGTGCATTAGTTGTCGGTTCTGACAATGCAATTTATACACAAGATTCTGACAATTTCAAATACTTTGCTGAAAAATTATCAAAATCAAGAAAATAAGACAACAAAGATACTAATTACTTGAAAAATAAAAAATGGTCAGAAACAAACTACAGGAGTGTTTTAATTTACCTATTATATTCAACAAATTAATGGTTTGCAATAAATGCTCCAGAAGAATTTAAAAACTGTATCTTACATAAATCCTCTATAACACAAATGTGGGTGCACAGGGAGGAAAACTGAAATCCCTTTATGAAATCAGGGACAGTACCTTAATTTCTCTCTTCTTATGATGGGATTGTTTTTCTCATGAGATTTTGGCAGGCCCTTAAAATTGATGTCATTTTTGATTAATTCTTTTTGTACTCTGATGACAGCTAATGGAATGATTTGAAAGCTATTTGCTTTACAAAAAAGATCCAATATAGCTGCCTTTTGTGCCCTTTCTTAAAGCTTTTACTTCTTTTTCTTGAAATAATTAGTAAAAGAGAAGAAAATTTGCTGTAATTACTAAGCATTATAAACTATATCTGGGTGCCTGACATTAACAGTAGCTGTCATTAAAATTAGATCACTTGTCTCACTTTAAGGAAATGTTACTTTTTACTATTTTGATGATATAATCTGAAAAATATCTTGACAGGATACTAATTCTGAAAACAGAATACAGGCCCTTCAATGTGTACTTGTTTTTGCCTTATTCAGAAATATGTAAGGTGATTAAAGTTATTCCTTCAAGTCAATTAAATCCTTGTGATTGACATTATAAGAATGGATCAAAGCCATCAATTATTTCATAGGAATCAGAAGAGTTCAAACATCATAATCTTAAGTCAATTTTAAAGACAGATCAAAAAGTAAAAGTAAGACTACCCTTTCAATCATATTTAAATAATCAACTGATTTGCTTTAGTGACAAGACTTATTATCAAATTTAGAATATTATTTCTGATTAAGTGGCATTTTCTTACGCTACCAATAAATGCATGTCTTCTATAACAAATATCATCAGATTATTGTTATATGCAAATAGCATAAAAACTGACAAGGCAAAGAAAATAAAATAAGTTGTGTGAACAATAAAGACCTAAATCAAAATATTACATATGAAATCCAAACTTTCTCTAAACACAAAATATGTAACTACCTGAGGAGCAAAGATCTTAAATTACCTTAATTAAGCATTCTTACAGTGGCAAGAAAATTCATGAGCTATACAACATAAATGTTTTTAATTTGTTGAGTAATTAAATGGTCTTTAACAGCAAAATTCTAAGTTATACTTCTTATATTTCCATGCTACATAGGATATATAATTATAGTAACTATGAAAACCAACAATAAAAACATTTGAAATTAATGGTATCCTAAAGTTATCCTTGGAAATTAATGCTTTTCTCCACCCTGAAACAACAAAGTTAATTCTATTAAATGTGATAAATGAAATGTAAATTAAAATTTTAATAAGGTACTTGTTAATCCATTTGTTCACAGCTAAGTTGAACTCAGTTAAATTAGCTCCTTATTATGAACACTAGAGATATGATTTCTTCTAAATCTCAAGGGCAAATAAGTGTTAGAGGACTGCTTGTCCCATGATAGCTCTATAAATTGTTATTAAAATTATTCACTAGACATTTTTTCTATAGTGCATTTCATTTAGAAAATCAATTCTGTGTTGTTAAAGATAGTAAAAGTCCTCCAACAGCAATCACATCACCAGATACAAAGGCAAAATATATCCACATATGAGCTACCATGGATATTTATCTTTATCTTGGTCATTTTATCTATATGAGCTATAGAAAATATCTTTCAAGCAATTATAAAATAAATCTTGGTTTCTGAGGCACAGGTTTCTCCTGGAATGTTTGTATATTTTTATTTTATTTTTTTAGTATTTGTTAAATATTTTCTTTCATCTACAGAATAAAGTTTCTCAAATTGGGCACCTGCAGGCAGATCATTTAGTTAATACAATGTGTATAATATAATTCTAATGAGTTTATTGCAGATATACACATCAAGTTTAGGTAAAATTAAGAAATAATAACTTACCATAATTAAAAGCAAAATTTAAAAGTAATTAAAATTCATAATAATAATTAGTTATCCATGCCAAGAACAAAGGCAATTTTTTCACCATGTTTCACCAAAGAGATCCCAAGGATACCATCACTAAGACAGGCCCAACCAGTTGGTTTTTTTTTATCCTTTGTTTTTGCTATATAGAAAAGCCTAAATTATATTATTAAATAAAATGGATGTTCTAACATATTAGATGATCTCTCAAGCAAATTCTCAAAGCTAGAATCAAGCAGAGTGCATAATATTTTGAGATTTTATTAACAATTGTTAATAAAACAGTCTCTTTGAAAGGTTATAGGAAAAAAGAAAAAGATCACTGTGAAAGTGCAGCCAAGTAGACACAATGAAATGGTGCATCCCTGACACCTTTACAAATGTATGGAGACAAGCCAGAACAGTAATATGGAAGATTTTGATTTAGGTCCTCAGTTGGAATCTTTTTTCATCATCAGTAAAGTAACTTAAAACTTTACTTGCCATGCTAACAATGTCATGTGCCCAAAGGCAAAGAAAGTTGATAAACAGGTGAGATGGAAGAAACTCTTTGGTTAAAATCTCTTACCGAAAGTGAAGAATGACTTGGACATAACATAAACCTTAGGAGAAGATTACTAAGTCATCTCAGAGAAAATTTGAGAATAGTCCGATATGCAGCTGTTTCTAGTGACATAAAAACAAAGTTTCTTCTTTTTTTTTTAATCTAGGAGATCCATCGTTGTTTTTGTATCTTTCAAGAATGGGAATGGAGGAACCTCCCTGGTGGCACAAGGGGTTAACATCCAACCTATGAAGCTGTCCGCAGCCTCTAAAGCACCAGTTTGATCCCAGGCCAGGGAGCTACCCACATGGCGCAGCAGACCTCTCCTGTCTTGCTCGCTGCTCCCCTCAGCAGTGTATTTCAGTCAGTCTGCTTGTTCTGTTCCCCACGCTGTCTCTGGGGAATCCTCTCACCTCTGGCCTGTACCCCAGTTCTTGTATGCATAAATAAATAAATCCTAAAAAAAAAGAATGGGAGTGGAAGAGGAGGAGGAGAGTTTGATGAAGGACTGTGGGCACTTTGGTGATGGGAAAACTATGGTGACCACACTCTAGGGGAAAAATCCTGTACTGTGGAAAAAATAAACAAGTAAGTTTTTAAAAATAAAATAAATAAATAAAATAAATTTATAATCTTGTGTACTAGGCTATTTCTGGGGAGGGATAAAACTATCAGTTTTTAAAAAATGGAAAAGGATACTTTGAATAGAAGTTTGATGCATGGATGGGTGAAGGTGAGAGAAGGAAGGGAAGAAAGAATAACAATTATGCTCAACTAAGAAATAATTTAAAACCAACAAGAAATATAATTTAATTAGGAAAAAAATGAAAGATTTTTATCTTAAACTAGCAGGTTTTACTGTGTTTGAAATAATAACCTACCAAATTCTTATTGATTAGCATAAAAGTTTGTGAAACTTAAAAAATTCTCAGTCTATGTGACTTAAGAAATTGAGTAATAAAAAATACACTAAGACTTTAAAACATATAAATGTTTGAGAATTTCATATCTTACATGATACCTCCTTGTTCAGATTATATGAGTAATTACTTGTAATTATATGAGTAATTAAGTAATTAATTATATTCAGTCCAACCTATTTTAATAACACAAACACCATATTCTCAAATTCTTATTCTTACCTTCACTTTTATGAGCAATGTATTGCTTTCCTTGATTTTTTTTACATCATTAAGAAGCACTGTTAATTCAAGAGTTAGTTTTTAAGCTTGAAGAAAAGAAGCATTTAATTAAAAAAAAACAGATAGGAACATTAATAAAGAATGGTACAAAATACTCTCACGGTATTTAAAAACCATCCAAATGGGTAAAGGGTGTAAAATAAGGAATGAAGAATAGAATAAAATAGAGGTTACAAAAGTAAAAAGTATTTAGGTGTTTGCCATTAAACATTGCCTGGTAGCACTAATGAATAATGAAATATTAACATATTTTTGTTATTAAATTGAAAATTTCTCATAAATAATGCATATTTAAAAACTGATAAGGAAGACAATTCTTTTCCAGTTTTGCTAGGGTTTGGGATAAGGAATAAATGAAATAAGTACTATTTAAGAGTATTTATTTTTCATGAGTAGAGAGTCCATTTGAGAAAGAGATAGAGAAACAGGGTGTGGGTCTAGAGAAGAATTTTGAGTTCTTTCTGTTCAAATCACTGGGATGTGCCATTGTAATGTATTCACTGCCAAGAGATACATTACTGAGCAAATGATGGAATCTATCATATACAGGAAAAATTGACTTCCCATCAACTGCATAATACAAAAAGAAAAATTGTAATGAGAAGCAGTGTCAAAACGTGAAATAGTATGAAATATATTCATCATTCACATATGAAAAAGAAAGACTATCACCTGCCCATTGCAGACACTTAAAGGTAAATGAGCAATGAGTTGAAGGGTGGTAGTGCCTCCAGTTTGGATGACAATGTTCACATTTTTCCTTGTGCTATATTTATTGCCTAGTTTTTAACTTTAATATGACCCCAAAAAAGGTTTCAATGAGGCCACAAGGTATAAAGAAGTCTTGGCCCAAAAAGCAATAATTACAATATAGTATAGGTCAAAAAGCCACAGGCTATTTTAGTTCAAATTACTATTCACCCAATCCTGGTTAAATTTAGTATTACAACTAAAAATAAGAATTTAAGTATGCATAAATATTTATGTATTTTGTATTGACAGTTCGTACAATTTTTTGAATACCAAAACATAAAAATCTTCAAAATGATTTCAGAAAAATGGAGATATATATTTATTCTTTATCGATTTTTGTCACACTGGAATATAAACTTCATGTTATTAATTATTAACCGACCACATACCAAAGTCAATAAAAATCACAAAGAGCAAAAGCAATGAATACTCAAGTGAGCTCATCCTTATCCCTATGGTTTTTTGAAATGTTTTCAAGAAAAACAGAAATTTGAAAAATTACTCTATTTTCTGAATTTCTGTATTTCTATTTTGAAATATAAGGAAATGACAAAGTTAAAATTGTATCATGTAATTTGTAAGGCAGCATACAAATGTGAAGTACTTCTAGTAGATAGAGACCAGTTTTTGTATTTCTGTAACTCATAGTCCTAACCAGATGGGGAAAAAGACTTTATCCATACTGAAGAGTTTCAGATTTTCTCAAAAAGTATAAATTGTTAATATTTTAATATTTGCTTCTTTAGAAACTCACCTTATTTTATTTAAATTTTTTCAGATTATATGTTGTAAAAGGTACCCCACTTCTAGAATTTAACAATATATAACAAAAGGAATAAAGGAGAGTTTGGGATAATTTACCAAACTTCAGGGCACAGAAAATGAATAGTCTATTTTTCAAATAAGATAGCCCAAGAAGCAAAGATCTTCCTGCTGAAAACTAGAAATAATTGCACTTGCTACTGAATTTTCCAGTCATCATTTCTCATGTATAAAATGAGAAAAGTTGAGTCATATTTCTTTTCAAAGCTGAATCAAGTTAAAACACTAAATTAGATCTTTAAAAGAAAATCACCCACCAAAAAGGAAATTGCCTTCCCTCACTTGAAAATATAGCAGTATGTTACCTCATTAAAATGCCAATATGTAAGCTATATGTGGTTGGTAAAGAAGAAATAAAAGCTCTTGTCAACCCTAAGGCTGACAGTCTTAGTGAAGTGACGTAGTCTAAAGTAGAGTATCATTTAGCGCACTAAAGGTCAAAGGAACACCATCAAAACTAAACACCCCTCTTAAGCATGAATCAAATTCCAACCTAACATACATATTCACAATCAACCAAGCTTTAAAATGTACAAGAAAAAAATCAAAGTCCACTATAGAAAAAAATCTGTAAACACTTACTCAAGCATAGAATATAGGACACATAATATTATTAAGTCCCCAAAGATTCAATTTAATATATTTTCCTACATTGGTGCTTATAAATATAAGGGAAAGTAATGTGCTTTTATATTGCTTTTGGAATTATTCCCAATTACTATATAGTGATTTTTTGTGTTCTAAAAACTATTCTAAAATATATATAAAACCTGGAAATAGTATTCCAACAATTATTCTTACAAAATTTCTTTAAAACATAAAAAAACTAAAACATTTTGTGTAGCTAGTCCACAAAAATTAACTGACATTATATAGCGACTATTTAAAAAACAAGCCAAGAAGCAGAGCGCTCTCCCATCACATTTTCAACTGATACCTACAATAGTATAAAAGGAGCAGCTAACTCAGAACATGAAAAATAACCTAACCATTATACCAAAAATAGATATGACTTATGAAAGTTGTATATTACCTCTGTAACGAGAAGTTTAATTTTGCTTACTAATGAATTAGACTTTCTTGCTTCTATCTATTCACTCCACTATAATGCTACCAGTCTCTTGTTATTACTCCATTTTCCTATCTCTACTCCTGAGCATTCACTCATCTACATTTTCTTTTAAAATCAAGAATCACTTCTCTTTTCATCCATCTCTTAAAGTAGAAAAAATTTCTAATTGGAGCTAAACTGGAATTTTAAACTTGTTTCCCCTTCCATGAATTTATGAACAAGGTAAAAATCTGCATTGTATGTTGGTTTCCTCATCAGTACAATATGTTCTATTTTTCAGAAAATGTTGCCAGAAGGAAATAACATATTTTATGCAAATGTATGTCATTTGAAAAGAAAATATATAATGTCACGCATATATACACACATATTTATGTAATATAAAATTATAATATGACGTATTTGGTAGGGCAAGAAAATATGAGATTTGAAATAATGAATGAGCTGTGTGGATCAATACGTTGGGCAGAGATAGTGGCCTGTGGTTTTGATCAAGAGAGTGATATGTATACAACATTGTTCTAGAAGAAGGGATGCAGCTGAAGTCCATAGGACACATTAGAGAAGAGCAACTTCATTTGATGAATTTGTTGGTGGGTTAGCATTCACAGTCATTGGATAAAAACAGTAGACTGCTACCTGGTGGCGCAAGGGGTTAAGTCGCAGCACTATGATGCTATCTGGAGCCACTGCACTATGTCATCAGTTCCATTCCTGGCTGGCCAGGGAACTAACGGCACAGCAGACCTCGCCTGTCTTGCGTGCTGCTCCCCTCAGCAGTGTATTTCAGTCAATCCACCTGTTCTGTTCCCCACTGTCTCTGATGAATCTTCTCAGCAGCCCCCCACCTCTGGTCTGTACCCAGCTCTTGTATGCGTAAATAAATAAATCTTAAAATATAAAATAAAATAAAAGTAATAGCCTGCTATCTACCTTAATGTGAAACAGAAAAGACCATGTTATAGTGGTTACAAAGCTAATACTGCTGTCACTGGCCATGGTATAGAAAACTAGGAAGTAGGTGAAACCTATAAATTTGAAGTGAGAGGAAAACTGTGTGGCAAGTGGTTTTAAAATGTGGGGTGGAAGCTCAGGAGAGGGAACAGCTGAAGCTGTGACATGGTGGAGGAAGATAAATAAGAAGCGCATTAGTAAACAAAATAGGAAACAGAGTTAATGGAGAGAGCAGAGCTCCCCAGAAGAAGGAATAAAACCAGAAGAAATGTATTTTTTTTAAATAGAGGCATGTTTTATTTATTTGTTTGTTTGTTTGTTTTTGTTTATACAAGCACTGGGTACAGTCAGAAGCACCAGTGAGAGAATTCACCAGAGCCAGAAGGGAGTGCAGAGCAGGCAGACTGACAAAGTACACTGCTGAGGGGAGCAGTGGGTGGCAGGAGAGGTCTGCGGCGCCATGTGGGACCCTCCTCCGGTGGCGGCCGGGGAGCAGCCGGGGATCGAACCGACGCTGCAGAGGCTGTGGGCAGCTTCGCAACCCAGCGCTCAACCACTGCACCACCGGGGAGGCCCAAGAAATGTATTTTTTATCTTTTTTTAAGTTAATATTTATTTCAAAAGAATAATGTATTATCTAGGATCTTCTTAAGCCAAGGCGTGATGGAAGAAAGGACTGGACCTCCAGAGAGCACTCACTTGGGGCAGTTCATAAGGAAGCTGAGACCAAAGTAGATGTCAATTACCATGTTGTCAGAGTGCAAGAGCCGTGTAAGGAGATGGACTGGTGGCAGCAAGGAGCAACAAGATTGTCTAGGGTTAACTGTGTGCATTCTAGAGGAGAGAGTGGATTTTTAATGTTGCCAGATAACAACGTAGTGCCATAGAAAATAAGTGAATACAACAAAGAGAGGGCATTTAACATTGCTAAACGCTTAAGGAAATGAAGAAGATGAATTATTGATGTCATTTCTAAGCAAAATTATATTAAAAAAAGTGCTTCTAAATTTTTCAAATCTGTTCTGCTAATTAGCTTAACGTCTCTATAATGATATGACTTACACTATTCACAAACTTTTGTGAACCTCATCCAAGTTCTGGTTAACTAATAAAAAACTGAATTAGTGAAGTAAAGATTAATGCTAATTTGCTCAAATAGAAGTATAGCATAATTTCAGTAATATTAATTAGTAATTTCAATATTTAGACAGCTACTAAAACTGGTATTTTAAAGGCAGAAATGTATTTGTTACCATGATTCCTGTCAATTTTTTGGAAAATTTAATGTGCATCTTAATAAATAGGTGTCAGTGTGTATCAACTATGGGATGGAATATGTTATCAAATATCATCAATGTAAAATTGAATAACATGTTTCCCAATTTTTTTATAATTCCATAAAATATCAAGAATCGCAAAATAAAGAAAAGTGCTGTCTTTTCCTCTTTCTTTGCCAAAGAACAGTATAATAATCTTAAAGAGTTGGATAGTGCAGACAGATGGTCTGTTTAATTCACACTTTTCTTTATAATGTTTAGAAGAATATAAACTTAAGTAGTAATAAAATCTAATATTTATGGAAAGATATTTAAAATTAGGTGAACTACTATCAAATACCATGAATGAATATCACAATAACAAGAATTATAAAGATAAGAAAATAATGGCCAGTCCTGACCAAGTTGATAACAATCATGAAACAAAAGATTCAGACAATGCTATATAAGTGGCTTATGTGGGGCCTCCCTGGTGGCACAAGGGGGTAAGCATAACACTGTGAAGTTCTCCACAGCCTCTGCAGCACGAGTTCAATCCCCTGTCAGCCAGGGAGCGACCCACATGGCGCAGCAGACCTCTCCTGTCTTGCCCGCTGCTCCCCTCAGCAGTGTATTTCAGTCAGTGTACCTGTTCTGTTCCCCACTCTGTCTCTGGTGAATCCTTTCATCCCCTGCACCTCTGACCTGTACCCCAGTTCTTGCGTGCATCAATAAATAAATCTTTAAAAAAAAAAAATGGTTTGTGTAGGGAAAAAAATAGACTATGCAGAGAACTTATTTTACATATGTAAAAATGTACACTTTAATACATATAGGAAAATATTGACAATGAGTAAAAATAGAGTAAATAAGAGAATATATGCAAATCTTGGAATCAGTCATTAAAATGAGTTTTACTTAGTGCGATGGTTATTTTTACATGTCACCTTGATTGGGCCATGAATGCCCTGATATTAGTTTAACATTACTTTGGGTGTGTCTGTGAGGAACCTTCTAGTTAAGAGTAACATTTGAACTAGTAGATTGAAGAAAATTGTCATCCCCAAGATGGGTATGCCTCATCCAATCCAGTGAAAATATAAATAAAACAAAAGGCTGAGCAAGAGAGAATTTACCCTCTCTGTCTTACAGTTTTTGAGTTAGGACATTGGTCGTCTATTTTTGGACACAGTCTTGGAGTGGAAATTACAACAATAACTCTCAGGGTTCCCAAGTACTCAGTCTTATATTGGATCTATGCCATCATTTCCCCGGGTTTCCAGAATGTCAACTATAGACCTAGGACTTCTTCAACTAATATCTTATAATAAATCTCCCAGATGGATGGATGGATGGATGGATGGATGGATGGATGGATGGATGGATAGATAAGTACATTTACAGAGATAGATGTAGACATATATATACTATTCACTCTATTTCTCTAAGAGAACCCAGATTAATAGATCTAGTAACACTATTTTCTCTTTTCTTTTCCATTAATTCTTTAGAAGAAATTTTAGGTACAAAATCCCTTTGAATGTTCATAGTTAATGAAAAAAATACAGTTGTTATCTCAAGTTCTAAAGTCATTGAAAGTAAATCAATTAAAGTGAAAACTAAAGTGCAACGGATACTGAAATAGAGGAAATGTCTTATAACTTGGAATCAGAATTCTGTTGACCTGAATTCCAGTCTTGTCTGCTTCATTATTATCTTTCCTGAGCTTCAATTACTACATCTCTAAATTAATGAGTCTGCTCTGAGTGGATATTTTTCAACCTTCTCTTAGCAACACAACTTTTTCTTCAAATGAAAATTCATGTGGAAAAGCAATATATTTTATATGTCCATAAACAAATAAAACAGAGAGTGTTTGTCCAATAATCAAGCACCATGGGAGGCAAATTGAAAAGCACTGAACCAGCTGGTGCCACCCAATCCTATCATTGGGGAATCCTCAAACTGGTAATGTATTATTAATCATTACAGCAACATTTATTGGCATCTGGGCTGCACACTTTATATATGTTATTTCATGTATTAATAATTGGAAAATGAGATACAATTTGCTGATTTGCCCAATTATCATACAGCTAGCATATAATATGAGAATCTGAATTCAAACTCTGAACATCTTGCTTACAAATCCAATACTGATTCCCACAATAGTTAGCATTTGTTAAGTTCTGTTAGGTAATAGGCACTATGCTTGATTAACTCATAATTATCACACAAGTTAAATATTACTACCTTCATTTTGCAAATGTGGAAAAGGCTTGAATAAGTTAGGTATCCTACTCATGGTCTCCCAAATATTAATGTCTCCCCTTTCTTTGACCTTGATAAGCTAGCACCAGCCATTTTGAGTTTTTTAAGCTCACCTATATTCTATCAATATTAGTAGCAAATATTTACAGTTCCCAGAGATTGGATATGCTTTGTGAAAATTTGGTTCTCAGTGTGTGAGGGGGATATTTTTATTATTATTCTTAATCCTTAAGTAAACTGATTCCACTAACAAAATTATTGCCTAACCTATGGAAATATATCATGTAAATGATCACATTTTAACATCATTATACATTTAAACTTTATTCCACATTTTCTATACATAATGCAAGCATAACCCCCATCTTCAATATTCTAAACATTGAATATTAACATTAAAAACCCACATGCAATCAAAAGTCTGAGTAAGAAATATTTGAATTTCAAAGACTGCACAAAAATGCCAGACAATTAGAGAAATTATTTTTAGAATTCATGAATCAAAGAACACTTTGCTTTCAACTTTTCTTTATAGCCTCTTCAGTTTCTCACAAATAGAACATAAAGAGAAAGTAATGTTAAAGAGATATTGAGCTTCATATATTAAAAATAAAGTGCTGGATTTCATCCAGAAGCAAACTGGTAATTGTGTTAAAACATAGATGCTGAAATGTCTCCCTGAGCTGCCTCTTGAAGTTGACCAGGTCATGCTAGCAACTGCCAAAAATCCAAAATTGTCTTTTCTTCTCAAGTCAGTGTATAGGGGTTGGCCAGCTGGAAAATTGCCTGAGGAGTTCCAATAATTTGAAAATCATCAACATAAATCTTCTCCTTAAAGAGTGCTTCTTCTAGAGAAACTGAACCACTATTCCAAAGGACTGTTGACACATAGTACTGTACCAACAGCACATTTAACAATTGACCTGAGTTCATGCTTACAGGCCCAAAATTAATGCCCATTTAGAAAGAATAGAAATTAACACAGGTCCATTTCCTTGGAAATAAGGAGTCTCAGTTGTTGTTTTTAATTCATGTTGATGTTTACACAGGGCTTACTTTTGGGTAAAATTTCTTTGTGATAAAATCTTGCACATATGGTTCTTAAAATCATTTTTGGAAGAGAAATCATAGCAATTTCTAGTAAAATTGAGAGTGAAATTGACGATGTCACTAATTTTGTTCAATGAAGTTGAACAAAACTGCTAACTCTGTCCAAAAAACTACCTAAAGTAGTGTCATGTTACCCGATCAAATTGCAGTGTATAGTATATAAACACTAAACCAATAATATCTTTAAAAGGCCTATTAAGGGTTGTCAAAATCTCCATAATTTAACTTGTAGAATGCTCTGTCTCTGAAGTCAAGTCATAAAAACTTTTTGGATCTTTTCAGCACATTTTTTTTTTTGATCAGCTTTTTTGCTCCTATCAGAGAATTCCTAAAACAAAGATAGACTTTAGGTTTTGTTGTTGTTTTTATTTGCTCTGTGATCTTTTCAACCCCAAGAATTCATATTCATGAAGCAGAAGATAGTCATCAAAATCTTCTAACATCCTTCTATGGAAGACACAGCCAGCCAAAGAGATGGCAATCAGCTGAAACAACAAAATTCTCATGAGAATTATCATTCGTATTCATTCACAAACTGCATTTTAAGGGAATGCGAGGAAATGGCTTTTATTTAGAATTTAGGAATGCATTTAATTGACTAGAAGTGCAATTTATGAATTTCAACAGCATACCCATTTAATAAATTATAGCAACAGTGCATTAAAACATTTTAGACTTAGAAAAATACTTTATGATAACACTACCTATATATAAATCATTGCAATTGACCCTTACATCAATCCTCTGAGTAACTAGGAGGAAATTATTAGCACAAATCTATAGATAAGAAAGCATATGTTGTTTAATTGTTAGTATGAAGGGCTGAGTTATGTGGATGAAGTCACCAAGAATGATGACACTAATAATGGACAGCAAGAGAGCAGGGCAGGTGTTAGTGCATCCAGAGACTGGGGAGAGTGTCCAAAAGTATAAATAAAACTTACGATCAGTGTCTAATTTGAAGTGCTACATTTATGATAAATTTTTACTTCTTTTTAAAAAATGTCATTTGTTTTAACAAATCTGACAGATTAAGCTTCCATTCTGCTTGATGTCTGAACATATAACTTTGATTTGGATCATGAAATCCTTTCTGTATGGATTTCATTCTTTGAAATATTGAGAATACTTTACTTTTGATTTCATGGTATGAAATGAACTTAAACATGACCCCCCAAATAAGTCAACACATTTATCTCATGATTTGCCTTAGTCATCTGAGGCATCTCCAGTATTGCCTTCTCAATATATCAGGCCTATCTGGTAAATATAGTCAGCTCCTGCACCCTTCCAGCCTCTTTCTAGCTCATTAGCTTGATTAACATAATTTACAACACTTATCACCATTTGATATTATCTTATCAACTTGTTTATATATTTATTTTCTGTCCTCTGCATCCCTTTCACCCCCCAACCAGAAATTACGTTCTTTGAAAGCAGAGTACAGCCATTTTCATCAATGTCACTATACAGTGCTTTGAACTAGAGTTCTGTGAGCAGTTCAACTTATATTTGAAAAAAGAATACTGAATAATATTCTATTGGATATATGTACCACATCTTCCTGATCCAGTCATCTATTTTTGGGCATTTGGGTTGTTTCCAGGTTTTGCCTATTGTAAATAGTGCTGCAATAAACATAGGGGTACAGGTAGTCTTTTGAATCAATGTTTTTTTGTCCTTTGGGTAGATCCCTAGTACTGGAATTGCCGGGTCATATGGTAGCTCCATTTTTAGTAGATGAGAACCTCCAGACAGATTTCCGTAGTGGGTGGACCAGTTTGCAACTCCCATCAGCAGTGTAGGAGAGTTCCTTTTTCACCACATTCTTGCCAACATTGTTTAGAGAAACAAATGATGACTATGCTAAGTGAAATAACTAAGAGAAAGACAAATGCCAGATGATTTCATTTATACGTGGAATATAAAAAAGCAAAATGCGAGCAGACAAAACTAAACCAAAACAAACCCTAGAAATCTAATTGTAGAACTGAGAATACCAGAGGGGGAGCACTGAGTTGGAGAGCAAAGTGTGAAGACGGCTCTATAGACTGTAGTGAAGGATAGTGGGTGCTTTGGTGGTGGGTGGGTTTGGTAACACATATCTGAAGAGATGTAAACCTTTACCTTAGAAACATATACAGTGTTGTAAACCAATGTTGTCTCAATAAAAATATTATATATTCATAAAAAATTTAAAAAGAAAAAACTCACATAACTTCCTATTTCATGATTCACACAACATGAAATCAGAATTCACAGATTATAATAATTATCAAGAGACATGCTTATCCTCAAGATGTCTTCAGTACCCTAAACTCACCGGATTGTGTTCTATCTACTTTGCTCATTCTGTGTTCCAGATTTATGAACAAGCACTAACATCAAATAAACTTCCAGTGAAGTTTTGTTTCTAAACCGTATGAAGCACTGAGAGCTACTGGAAAATTAACCCACTTAGTTCTCCCAATTAGCCCACTGTGCACAAATGCTAAGGCATGTTTCTATACACCATTAGGTTAAAAACAAGTAGTTTTACTTAGCAAGATAATGTTCAATTTGAGGTGAAAATCTATATTTGCAAAAACATTGATACCCTTAATTAATTATATTATTAATTTTCCTTTTATACAAGTACTCTGACACACATTATACATTTTAGAATCTGTTTTTATGTTTCCAATTATAAAAGTATTACTAGATCATTCTGTAGTGTCAAGTACATTTTATTTCTCCTAGTGTACACAGCTAGATTTCATTTCCTAGCTCCACAAAGAGTTACGGGAGACTTTGTGTCTGAGATCTGGTCTGGGCTGAAGTATGTTTACAGGTAAAGATTTTAAGCAGCAAATCTAACTGATAAAACTTCATGGGAGGTGGTATCACATGATGTTAGGAACCTGTATGCCTAATGACCACAAAGAGGCACATCCAACACACACACTTCCAATGGACTGTGTCTCAAATAAGATATAAACTTCAATTACATTCAGTCAGTGAGATCTTAGGGATACACTGTTACTCATCTGGTGTTATTTTTCCACCATATTATTTACAGTAGAAATTTTAGAAATACAAAAACATATTGCCCATTTTCACATACTTATTCTAGTTGACCGTTGGAATTATTCTGTTGGGATTTTTAACTGGGAGTACAACGAATAAATGTTTATTAGAATAATTTTATCATAGTTATAGTACTGTATGTTGTTATCCAGAGCAAGACATATTATATCTATTTATTCAAATCTCCATTTAGAAACTGTATATTTCATATTCATTTATTCTGTTTTGGTTTACTATGACTTTTTTATTATTTGCAATTACTATTGGAATTCCTTTTCTTATAGAGTTCTCTTGCTTATGGTTTTATCAAAGTTATTTGATATATTTTGTGACCAGTCACATCATTGGATTCTGTTGATCTTTCTAATAGTACTTTTTCCTATTGATTCTCTTGGGTTTTTCAAAGGTATCATCATTTTATCTGCAAGTAATGATAATTTTGCTACTACATTCCCACTGTTTATAATCATTGTTTCAGTCCTTTGTTTAATTTGCCCATAACATTTCCAGAAAAATGTTAAATCATAATGGGGAAATTATGTTCACCTACCTTCTTCCTGATTTCACTGAGAATTCTTGAGGTGTTTTATCACCAAGAACAATGCTAGCTACTGATTTGAGATATGCATATATATTTATTTAAAGCATCATTCTCTTCTGATTTTATAAAGGATTTTTCTTCTTTGACCTGTAGTCAATTGTACTAGGAGATTTCATATTGTTAAACATTCTTGCATTCCTGAAATAAACCCCTCTTGGCCATGGCATATTATTCTTTTAATGTAGTGCTGGACTTTATTTTCTGGATTTTATTTACTTGTGCATTAATATTCATAAGTGAGATGATTTATCATTTTCTTTTTTGTGGTGTCTTTGTCAGATTTTGGAGTCAATATCCTATTAGCATGGGTTTTCTTAAGAATTGGAATGCTTTCTTTATTTTTCTATGCCTGAAACAATTCAAATTGCATAGGAATTACCTGTTCTTTGAAGGTTTGAGAACATTCATCCATGAAATCCTTTGGTATTTTTACAGGCAAGGCCCTAATTTAACAATATAATGAATTCCTTTCATGACCATTTTTTTTTATTTTGTATAGCTATATCTTTTAAGTAAATTTTGGTTATTTTCAATTTCTTATAATGTTTAGAAATTTGTTCTTGAATTCCTTAACTGGCTATGCATTGTATGATATTTGGTCTGAAAAGTGGAAATGCCATAACTTTTCAAAAAGATTTTGAAAAGGAGATATTCTCAAAAGTATGTTTTATGGCTGTTAACAGGATAACATAAAAAAAGATCCATAATCAATATAATTGGGAGATGTTTTTAAATAAATTTGAAATATTTCTTCCTTGCATAATTTCTCAGTCTTAAATATTCTTATGTGCATTTTGACACTTTAAAGAGGGGGCCAGTGTATATAACCTTTTCTGTATCTAACTGTACAATCTTCCTTTCCTTTCAAGGAACATGTGGGATTTATGTGCTCTGGTACACACTTCGAGAAAGAAATTTAAGGAAATCTGAAGTACAAAGTTGTTACTGCAGAAATATTTTCAGGATTGATGTTGTGAAAGACAATCCCTTCTGGAAAATTCAACAATACTATAAAAAATACATAAATGCCAAAGGCTCAGAATGACACTGGTTTTATCTGACTTAAATGTTATTTATGATCATACTTTTGGTTGTATATCACTCTGAGAAGTTCCAAAGACCTTAACTATTATGTAAAGGATGAAGCTGTGACCATTTTAATATTTAAAAATATTCAAACAATTTTTAGCTTAAGCACCTAAGGACTTTGCATGATTTTTACTTATATCAGTTAAAATACTGCTTATTTAAACAGGAGGTATTTTACATTTTATAGACATTGACCATAAAATTAAGGTCATTTCTCTCCATAGCATTATGCTATCTTCTAACCTACAGATGAAGAAATTTTACATTTTATCATAACGAAGTCTTTGTGCAAATCTTTAGAGGCGTAATCTATAAGAAGTAACCAATAATAGCACCTGGAAAAAATTCAAAAACTGAAGAAAGAAAAATAAGCATTAATGTGTGATTATCCCCTGTTTAACTATAGAAGAACATTAGATCAGAACATGCTCAGATGTTGTTATTTTCTTTTTCTAGACCTATCAAGGAAAACAGAGCATCAGCCCCAGTTTAGGAGCTGTATTAAAGTAGCACACACAATGGAATTCAGGGTAAAGCCGTCTTGCATTTGAAAATTCCAATCCAATTCTTAGAGGCTTATTAACTCAGGTTTAGTTCAAACATCCATCCAACCCAACAAATTGAATGCTATTGCCTATAATTGTTTGGGAAAATTTAGAGGGAGAAAAGGAATCCTCTAAGCAACTGCCTCGTATATAATGGTTTAAGGGAGTGTCTAAATCAAAACAGTGAGCCTCTGCTGGAAACCATTCCCTACTACATGTTAGGCACTACACTGGTGCTGACTATAGAAAAATTAAGCCGTTATGGAGGGAAGATACAAAAAATAAGTGGAAAAGAGGAGCATTTATGACTTGCAGTAATGGATATAGAACACTGCGGGGCATCGAGTGAGTGGTATATTTAATCTAGGGGGATGATCATGAAAGTTTTCATAGAGACTTCACCCAGAAAGCCTTTAAAATTAAATGTGTCTTTGTATGACAAATATTTCAAGTAGAGAGTGACACAAGCAAAGGAACAAAATCCCAGAACAGCAGGGCTCATCTGGGGAACTTCCAGGACTTTTAGTTCTATTGGAGTATAGAGTTTGTGCAGATGGAGAGAGATTGAAGGTCACAGCAGACAGAAAGTAACAGGATAATAGGAGAAGAGAATTGGGGATATTGACAGTGTCTACTCTGAGAGAAAATAAGCCTACACCTTAGGTGGTAATAAAGGGAACATAATAGGAAAAAAGGAGAGATTTCTACACATGAAGTTCTCAATGAGTGAGTCAGAAAACTAAGAGATGGTGATGAGAATGATATATTGTAACGTAGTCTTCTACAGGTAAAAGAATTCAAAAATCCTCCAGACTCAGAATTTTCTGTGAAGTGGGATGATTATGAAGAAATAGAAGTGAAGAGAGCAGGGAATGAAAAGCTCAAGAAATGGCAGTCTAAAACCCAGTTAGAATATTGAAATTAGGGCCTCCCTGGTGGCACAAGGGATTCAGAGGCAACCTATGAAGCTGTACACAGCCACTGCAGCATGAGTTCGATCCCCAGCCAGGGAAGTGACCCGCCGGGCGCAGCAGACCTCTCCTGACTCACCTGCTGCTCCTCTCAGCAGTGTAGTTCAGTCAGTCTACCTTTTCTGTTCCCTCCTCTGTCTCTGGTGAATCCTCTCACCCCCTACACCTCTGGCATGTGCCCCAGCTCTTGTATGCATAAATAAATAAATCTTAAAAAAAAAGAATATTGAAATTAATGGTAGGAACTGGAATAAGAGGGAACTGGAAAGCCATCATTTTTGCTTCATTTAATTTTTAAAACATTGTCAATTATTTCCTGGTTAAATTCTGTAATTTTTCCTC
Source organism: Talpa europaea (assembly GCF_964194135.1). Lineage (NCBI taxonomy): Eukaryota > Metazoa > Chordata > Mammalia > Eulipotyphla > Talpidae > Talpa > Talpa europaea. The sequence goes on from NC_140069.1 coordinate 44,281,973, forward strand.
AGAATCTCCTGGATAAAATTGGTGCTGGAGAATGATGTGCCTATTATCTATTGACTTATCACTTGGCAAATGTCAGATATGTGTGTGTGTGTGTGTGTGTGTGTGTGTGTATGGCATGCTCCAACCTGAGATCCAGGTAGTATATATAGAAGAAAGAAGCTTGATATTTGCAATCAGACAAACTCAAGTGTTTGTTATTTGCCAAGCATGTGTGTACATCCTATTAACCTCACCCTTTTTTCTGGTGAGAAAAACAACACTTAGCAAGGTTAAGTATATTAGTAAGAAGTAGAGATGGGACTAAAATGCATACTATTTGACAGTGCCTCTACTGTGAATGTTACACCAAGCCTAATTACATTATCAATTAAATGGAAATAACATCTACTTCACTGAGATAGAAAGATTAACAGAGCCTCCCTGGTGGTGTAGGTGGTTAAGCACTGCACTATGAAGCTATCTACAGCCTCTGCAGCATGAGTTCGATCCCCAGCTGGCCTGGGAGCTAACCACATGGCACAGCAGACCTTTCCTGTCTCGCCCGCTGCTCCCCTTAGCAGTGTATTTCAGTCGGTCTTCCTGTTCTGTTCTCTATTCTGTCTCTAGTGAATTCTCTCACCTCCCTGTACCCCACACCTCTGGCCTATACCCCAGTTCTTATATGCATAAATAAATAAATCTTAAAAAAAATTGAATTAAAGATAAACAGTAAAGAAATCAAGTGATTGCTGACCCCTTTTGCCTCAAGATTTGTTTATGAACATGTGCACACAGTTCTTATTGCAGCTGATAGATGTGGCTATGTATATGCTAACTTATTCTAGAAAGAACTAAAGTGTCCATTGAGTATGTGCATTGTGTGTGTATGAGGCACTGAATGAGTGTATTGAGTGAATTAGTGATTGAGAATGAATGACTGAGATTGATATTGAGTAAGCACAAGATTATCTATTTTTCAGGAGTATAAACTTCAAAAATGCTTTTATTTTTTTAAAACATAGAGCAGTTGCCATGTATGTTGGCAGTGCTTGAAGCAAATTGCCTGTTCCTTCATTCACTCATAGTCACCATAATCTAAAAACATTAGCATTTTCAAAGAGTAGAATTAATATGAACAATAAGAGCTCCTAAACTCTTTTGTTCATAAGAATTTTCTTGCCTATTTACCTGTAGCTTTACAGTTGACAAAAAAGACATGAAGAGAGAATATAGAAGTTGAGTTTGCTAATTATTCACGGATATCTTTAGATTATAGTCTGGAGGATTATGGAAAAAAGAAAAGAATACTACACTTATAAAAATTATTCAATGTTGGCAATAAGATTCAATAAAGTGAATAATATCCTAATCAATATTTCTAATTTTTTATGGCATTCCCTAAGTATAAAATCAGTGTCAACTATATCTGTTTTCTTTTAATGATAGGAGTCATCTTAAACATGTTTAGCTTGTTTTCTAATGTAGTAGGCTCTGGAACCATTGTTTTTAATCTATCCAGAACATTTTCCCAGCTTTGGCCTTATTCTGGCACCAGACAGGCCTCTCTGATCAAAGAAAGTGGACATGTGAGCCACCCCTGGCCAATCCTGATTCCCTGAACTTTTGGACTTGATGACTGGCATGGTGTTGCAATATGATTCAAGCATGGGCAATCAGGATGCTGACAGATATATAATAATAATAATAAAGGGTTTTATTTCAAGTTTTCCATTAATTTGGTAAGCCAATAACACACTATTTTGTGATTATTTATGAAGATTCTTTGCCAGCTACATGGATGAAACATGTTCCCAGTAAGAGGATATGAGGACACGAAAGACAGAAGCTGATTCTAGAGAAGGGAAAAGATGACAGCAGGGCCTTGTAAACTGGGAGGTAGGGGGGAGAGAGAAAGCATAAACTGAATGGAAATAAAGCCATTGGAACCCTAAGATCAAGCCATGACAGAAATCTGCCCAGTTTTCAATGGCAAGACCAACAATTTCTAAGTTGGTTTGAATTGTTTTGTTTCTTACCATTTAAAGAATCATGACCAACACTTCAGACTTAAATTAAAAGCTGGTTTCTAATTCCAATTAGCTGGGTAATCTTGGGGAAATGATACTTTCTCCCTGGGTCTGAGTCTCCTAACCTGTAAAATGAAATTAACCTGATCCCTAAATCTTTGTTCTAATGTTACATGATTCTATGACTTAAGATGTAATCAAATTAAACTGATTATTTCACACTATATCCTAGTTTTGCTCAAATATAACTCCTTCTCTGGTTCCTTAATTCTAACCCATTATCATTTATATATAATGCAACTAAGAGTGAAGAAAGAGAGTACAAAAGGAAGACTTAACAATGGTACATTGCAAGGTTTAATCTTGACTCGGAACTGTTTTATAAAAATATGAACTGTAGGTAAGTTATCCAAATACAAGTTATTTATTCTCTATGGATGCAATAGAAGTGTATTTATTTATGTTATTAACAGTTTATTACTACAAATAATAAATAGTGTGTTATCTGAACTTAAAACTGTGATAAAATCTATAACAATTAGATTTGATTCAGAAAAGTTTATTAAACAGTTATCCCCCTGAAAAGATAATTTGCATATCATCCAAATTGGGTCTCTTTGGGTCTCATGCTTAGCGCTTTGCTCTGCACATTAAACATTCAATAAATGTTTGTTAAATTAAATTAAAGGAGCTGCTTCTATTGCAGCTCACATGCCCTTCCACAATTAATGAATCATCACTAAGTGAGAAATTAATGAGTGTGCTTTACACATTAGGAAAGAAAAGTGTTCTGTTTAAGAGAAGGACAAAATTTCACACCAGGGGAAGAAATGAGGCAATTCCAGGAATTAACAGAAAAGAAGCTTGCAATTATGGTTACTTACTTGTAACTCAAAATAGCTGCCAAAATCACTACCTGTGAGATCAAATATACACTACTTTCAAATTAATCAGGGTTTCACAAATCGCTTCTCCAAAAACAATTAGGAAGGAACAAAGGAATGGAAGAAACCATCTAGGACATCTCCAAAGCAGAGGCAAGTAACTAAAAAGTTCTGAAATTTCACTGCTGCCATGTTTCTAAGCCTCTGCCCACATTTTTCTTCCTCTTTCCCATAATCAAATAACAGAATGCAGGGGAAGTTCAGCTAACCTGAATGAACAGAGGAGGCAACAACGAATACCAAAGTAGAAAAGGGGGGGGTGTGTAAACTTGGAATCCTTATGTATTGTATTATGGAATTACAGCAAATGGAGAAACCTAAGCAGTCAGTTAACAACAGGAAGACCATAGTATGGATCATTGGACAGTAAGTGGACAATAAGCATCTGTGAAGAAGAAGTCTGAACAAACAAGCAAACAGGGAAGGGAGCAAGGGCATTCAGGAGTTTGATGTTAGATAAAGTGTAAAATTCAGGGAGAAGAAGAAGTCATAGAGAAATTAAGTAGGATACAGGGAAAAGTTTTATTTTTCTGTCTTGACAATAACACTATGGTATATGAAGCACAAGAAAGGGGCAGGGTCATACATCTGCATGACCTGAAGCTAAGTCAGCAAGTAACTGTCACAAGATTTGTTCATCTTTTCCAACTATGAACACAATTGATTTTGAACCTCAACCAATGAAAAAGAATATTGAGAAGTGTGCCAAAAATATATCAGAAAGAAAACATTTCACTAGAGCCATTTTTTTTTCTTCAATTGCTTTATTTGGGAGCCACACGTGGGAGAAAAAAAAATCACACAACTAAAGCACCTACTATGCTTTGGCAACACATAGCAAATCCCCTCAACATCTGATCACTTGAATTCTCAGCATAGCATCTCTATTTGTTGTGCTCTTGCTAATAGCTCCAGCTCTGCACTCTTAGGAAATACTATGTTCTGTGAATAGATGATAAATACAGGAATAGTGGCCTTGGGAAATAATGAATTGAATTATTGAAACAAATAAGCAAGATAATCTGGATTCAGAATCCTGGCAAAGTAGCTCAAAGCACTCTCAGAACACTTCAATATCTCCACATGAAAGCAGGATTCCACCATTATTCTTCATGAATTCCATGGATACTGCCAAGTGTGGTTATTGGAGAAGTGGGACTTTGGTTTTAATTCAGAATTACTTACTGACTTACATACCTAAAAACATTAAAAGAACTGGTTATCATTTTTCTGTTCCAAAATTATTATTTCACTAATATCCTCTTAACCTTTTTTCCTTCGGGTTTTATAAAATATAGAGCTCAATAAATTCTTTTCGAAGACTGTCCTTTTTTGGTATCATTGACCAACAAACATGAGTGACTCAGTTTATGGTCAAGGGATGTATGAGGGTAGAGTATATTTTGTAGACTTGACCTTGACTAACAATGATATTACCATATAAAGATAATTAAATATAATTTTGAAAAAAAAAAGAGAACAGTGATCTACTGAAACAAATTCCTCCTACCTATGTCAATTAATTATAATCTAACAGCTTTCTCTTTTGCTACAAAGTTACATCCACCCACAGCACTTTACATAGTCATGGACTCTAGTATTTTGAAGTTTAAAAAATCCATGTGAGCTAGTTTCTTTAATTATACTGGGAATTATTTGCCCTTTATAGTAAGATAGAGTCAGCTAACATTTTTTAAGGTTATAATCTTCACTCTTTCCTGATTAGGACATGATATTATCATGAGGATTTAATGTGGCTGAAATTGTTATGACATATGTTAATTTTATGGCTTTCAAATCTGCAAGTGATGCAGAATTTTTTTAAAAATCCAAATTTCTTTTAAAATACAGTTTTTGTATGGAATGAAGGAAAACTTTGCAAATTTAACATCAAAATAACTACTAAAAAGAAACTATGGACACATTTATAGGATGATATAGGATGTTCTAATGCTCACTCCAGCCAAAGGATTGTTGTCTCCATTTATGATTTTAGCTTTTACAATGGAATCCTCAGGCTAGTAATAGCTAATCAGGGCATAAAATAAAGTTCAAATGTTTTACCAGCCTTATAAACATTTGTGCCGCTAGATTTTTCACAAGTTGAAAGCAACAAGACAACCTGTTAGGTAGCTGAATATAGAGTATATTGGAATTGCACCATATGCTGTTTCAAAGAAACATCTGACTTAGCTAAGAACATGCTTTTGATTTATTAGTTGACTTCTGTGCAGACTATATGTGATTTCTTGATTCTTTTATTCGTGTCACACTTTTGATGCAATCAACCCTCATGTTCTCTTCTCCTTTTCTTCAATTCCTGGGAGAAAATACAATCAATCACTGAGGAAATGTAGTAGGGTAACAGCCCTTTTTCTAATACAACTTTCCTTTTTTATCCTGCTGTTTTTAAAAATATGTTTTTGAAAGAGAAAATAAATGAGGTGATTTACTGGTGATCTTCCTCTCTGCACATTTTCAAATTTGGTCTGCCTAGATTTGTCAATTTTGATATTGGAAACTGATAGACAATGATAAAATTTTTCTTACTGTTATACTGTTTTTTTTTTTCCTTCAAAAAGTTATAGTTTGTCCTATCTACTATAAGTGGGATTCCAAAATAAAATGGGTTTGAATGACCAGGCAGGCAAATGGTTTAGGCATCAGATGCAACTGGAAAGCCCAATAATAAGCCAGAAAAATATATAGGTTATCAAGAGCTTACACTTATTGGATGCATATGACAAACTGAAGAATATTAACATATTTTATCTGAATTATCGCAGGTAATGCTCCCAACATCAGTAAAGCAAATATTGACCTTTATCTTGCATTTTAAGTGACAGAACCTTGGCACTTAGTCACTTTTCAAAGCCATACTGCCTGAAGTGAGTAACTTACAGAACTGTGATTCAAACATACACCACCCGGCTTCGTAACTGGCAATACTAATCAACTTCAAAACACAGTAAATCACCTAGACTTTCTTAGCTTCCACTTCCAAATATCTAAAACATGAATAATATTACCCATTTTTTCAAACATTTGGGAATAAATTGGGTTTTTTTAAATGTGTATAATAAGGTTAACTAATTACTATTAAATGATGTGAAGTAAATTTATTAAACTTCAATTTAAAAATTGACATTTGATTTAAATATTGTATGAAAAGCTAAAGGCAATAAGGCATAGACTTTTATGAATCTGAGGAAACCATAAAGAACCTCTCTTTCAAAGAGAATTTTTTAACTGATTTGCCAAGATATTTCTTGTAACTAAGAACAATGAATCAATCAATTCAGAATCAGAGTTAGAATTCAGGTGTAGGTGTGCTGCCAAAAAATACTTGAGTAAATCTCAAGCAGAATAACTAAAGCAAAAAGGTAAAAATTGAAGAACTGACCTATTCTCAGGCTTATTTGTGGAAGTTTGACTATGAATGAAAGAAAAATAGACACTGAACTCAACAGCTGTCTGAATACAACAGGATTGTCTGCAGCATGGTATTTCTAACTTACACAAAATAATATGGTGATGGTACTTCCAAGTGGGAGGGTAAAGGCTAAAAGGAACCTATGAACACTTGAAAAAAATTAAACATAGTAAATGTTTAATAATCTATGTTTAATAATCACATAATCTCAGTATCAGATTATGTGAAAAACACTCTAGCAGAATGAAACAAAATCCTTCAGTTGGTCAAAATGCTCAGGGAAAGGAGGGACTTTGCTATAGAACTTACTAGTAAATTACCAGGAGATGACTTTAGAGAGACGTCTCAAATACAATCATAGGTGTTGCTATTGCCAAACTGAGCTAAACAGAATTAAAGAAATACAAAGTAATATTTGGGGGGAGAGTTGTATCCTCATCAACCAGAAATAAGAGAGATTTAATCATTTATTACTTAATATGTCATTCAGAAGTAGAAAACAGAGTAGGACAAAATTACTCAGTTCCCAGAAAAAAGCAAAGCCTTCAATATCCTTTCCAGGTATGGTCAAGGAGGATGATGCATAAGAAGACAAAGCTGGGAGACATGGAAAACAATAGGCAGGAAGAGACCTCTAGGGAGTAGAACTGGAGTCATATCAAAGAACATTTCTGTATCCTTAAGATAAAGGACTATGGAAGCCCAGGTCCTCCAAAAACTAGATGCCAACACAGGATTAAACATGAATAATATCATCAGGGAAAATTCCTATGTGAAAGGAAATAAAGAGAGATCCAGATAAGATTGGAAGAGCCATAAGAGCTTGACACACATCTGTCCCTAATTGAAGGAAAAGAAAAGAGAGGTTGGGTAGAAGATTTGCAGGTTGCTGTGCAGTTTAAGAAATGTTTAACAATGGGGCCTCCCTGGTGGCGCAAGGGGTTAAGATGCAACCTATGAAGCTTCCGCAGCCTCTGCAGCATGAGTTCAATTCCCTGGCCAGCCAGGGAACAACCCACATGGTGCCTCAGACCTCTCCTGTCTCACCCATAGCTCCCTTCAGCAGTGAGGGGAACAGAACAGTGTTCTGTTCAGTGACAGAACAGTCAATCTGCCTTTTCTGTTCCCCACTCTGTCTCTGGTGAATCCTCTCATCCCCCACACCTCTGACCTGTACTCCAGCTCTTGTATGCATAAATAAATAAATCTTTAAAAAAAAATGTTTAAGCTTTCAGGGAGTTCTTGGGTCATTGTAGTAGAGTCCTTGCTGTTGACCCATATATAGAATATCCCTGCCATTGTGCTTACTCCCTTCCTCTGTCCACCATGTCAGGTCTAGAGTGGACCCACTGGCTAATATTAACTGGTCACATTGTTTTATTGACATAGTTGATGAGTGCTTCTTACCAGTAAATACTTTCTGGTGATTAAAAGTAAAAAAAAGATAACATATTTTGTACCCACTCTCATATGTTAATCTAGTGCCTCTACTCAAGAACCCTTTAACTCCAATCTTATAGTCTTTTTCCTTCCAAATCCTCAACATCACCAGGCCATTGCCATTGCCCAGAAATCCATGAAAATTTTCACCTCTGACATTGTCCCTTGTACAGAATGGATGGCCAGCTGCACTGCTCATATTTCTCCCCTTGGGAAGATTTGCCCCCTCTTTACTGTCTCTCGCAGATATATCCAACATAACTATAACATAGTTGTCCTCTATTTAGGGATTTGCACATATTACCTGGCCAATCGACCCATAATTCAAACTTGGACATTTTCTTCCTCCTTTTACATATGACTATTGTCCTTTGTCCCATTAAATGTGAACTGTTTTTGATCCCCTTTTACCATTGGACGGTAACAATAAAGCATCTGCCAAGTCAACTGCCATATCTGTATACCTACAGGCTTATTGAACTGTTTTAGCATTAATATCATATCTAGCACAGCAGTGTTAATCAGGGTTACTTCTTGGTAACATCTATAGTAGCCTATAGTCATTTCCCAGATCCCTATGAACACAGTGGGCTAGACTGGGAAAATAAATTCATATATGATAGAAAATACCACCTCTGTGTCATCTAAATCTTTAATAGTGGCAACTAATCTCTACCATCCCCAGTAAGATAAAATACTGTTTTGGTTTACTCTCATGATAGGGTATTATGGGGGAATTAGTTTTAGAAGTTTCCATTTGGTCTTTAGCATTATAATAGCTCTTATCCATAGGTTGGGTGTCCAAAGCAGCAGTTTAACCTTATCATGTATATCAATTCTGATTATGCACTTAAGGATTGGGGAAATGAGCATTGGGTGGGCCCACTGAATACATGGAAGCACTGTGAGCAAGATTTTAGTCATGACTATGGTTATTACTTGGTCTCCAAAGCACTATCCAACAGGAGACCACTTGGACTCTGGGTCTCTGATTACCAATGTCAACTCACACCCTGAGTCCACTAGTTCTAGAATGCCTCATTGTTCCATTTTCTCCAGTGTACCCTTAGCCAAATAAAATTTAGCTAAGCCCATTGGGAATGGTAGGTGAACTGTCATGGTGTATACATGACAAGGAATTAAAGAGTCTTTCCTTTTTTTTTTAAGATTTATTTATTTATGCATACAAGAACAGGCCAGAGGTGTGGGGTGAGTGAGAGGATTCACCAGAGACAGAGTGGGGAACAGAACAGGCAGACTGACTGAAACACACTGCTGAGGGGAGCAGCAGGCGAGACAGGAGAGGTCTGCTGTGCCATGTTGGTCACCTCTCTGGCCAGGGATAGAACTCATGCTACAGTAGCTGCAGATAGATTCATAGTGCTGATGTTCACCCCGTTGTGCCACCAGGGAAGCCCTGAGTCCTTCCTTTTTTTTTTTTTCTTTTTAAAGATTTATTTATTTTTATGCAAGAGCTGAGGTACAGGCCAGAGGCGCAGGAGGGTGAGAGGATTCACCAGAGACAGAGTGGGGAACAGAACAGGCAGACGACCGAAATACACTGCTGAGGAGAGCAGCAGGCATGACAGGAGAGGTCTGCCAAGCCATGTGGGAATCTCCCTGGCCAGCCAGGAATCAAACCTGTGCTGCAGAGGCTGCAGACAGCTTCACAGCACTGCGCCCAAGCCGCTGCACCACCAGGGAGACCTCCGAGTCCTTCTTTTTAAAGGTACCTCTTTGGTCATTGGATTTCAGACTGAAAATTGACTTTTGCCTCTGGATTAAGCAATTTTTTTAATTTAAAGTTAAATTTTTATTTAAAATTTTTATTTTTTATTAAGCAGGATAAGTCTCTATCATTCCCTTCTTCTTCTCCCTCTTCCTCTCTCTTTCTCTATTAATGATATTAAGTGGTACCAAATTTGTCCCATGTGTACACATGCTTTATTTATCATCTCCTCAACTCCCTGTGGCTTTGCCAGTTTTTTAAATAATTGTGGTTTCTGGTGGTTAAGCACCAACACCTGGCTCCACTACTGATGGGTCCTCTTGGTCAGCAGTTCATGAAATGAGCACAGACATTTGACCACACACCACCTTTCTTGGTCTGCAATCTCTCTTAGCAACATATTCCTCATGACTTTGGTGAATGGTCTGTTTTCTTAGTCATTTCATGGAACATAATCTCATGGTGGGTTTTCTGAACGTACATAATTTACCCACTCAAACACACCAACGTCTCTCACACATTTTTTCCTCTTCTACCATTTGCCAGGTCAACTCAGGCATTTTTAATTTATTGAGACTTGACCCTCATTTTCCTATGTTTCTAAAAACCACCAGAATAGCACATGTGCCCCTGCCTAGGGTTTTTGCTGGGGTGTTAATCCTTATTTCCCAAGAAAGTACCCTCAAGTTAATAAATTCTTGCTTATTCAGATTTACATTCTGGTTCCTTAACCAAGCACTCTTAAAAATCCAATCCTTAGTTATTGGCCTGGCAGCCAGGAAAGGCAATGAAGGTGGCCACAGATTACCGCGAGGGGAGGGGTTTCTGCTACATCTCCCAAAAGAGTTGAAGTGCTAGCCCTTTCTATGGAAAGAAAGAGTGGCCACCTCTGCCCAGCTAGAGGGTCCAGAGAGATTGTAAGGTCAACATCCTCAGCCTTAGGATACCCAGTTTTCCCTACTAGGGTCTGACCTTCCCAAAATAGATGTGCTATGTCTTTGATCTAATATCTCAACAAATTTGCCACTTGAACAATTAATTCTACTCCCTGCCATTGAATTGTTCCTGCCCTTGAAGTATGCTAAATCCTCCCAACCACCATACTTTTATACTTTTCACACTTTGCTTTCAACTATCTGTTAATGGTAGGCAATTTTTCATTATACAAAAAAAAAAAAATACAAGCTATGTAAAAAAAAAATCATGCAATTTTGGTGAGTCCACATATAAATTAAATATTGCATATTAGGAAGATAAATGAAAATTCATACCAATAATTTAAGCTTAATTTTTCATTATTTAGAACATCAAATGGTAAGTTAAAAATACTATAACAAGAGAGATCATGAAGGAGAAAGGAAAAGGTTTCATATTGGAATATCTTTGGGTGCACTGGTGGTGGGATGGCATGGTAACAAGCATCTAAAGAGATAGGATCCTCTATTTCTGAATCATAGATGGTATTATAAACCAAGTTACCCTAAAAAAATATTTTTAAAAAAGGAAAAAATCAAATAAAAAAATAATACTTTTTCCTACATTTGGATTGAGCTCTGTAAATTATGTAGCTGGCCCTGGCTACAGGCTATTTATTTGACTTTTTCATAGCTCACTTATTTACTACTAAGTGAAAAACAAGTTTTAGCTGGAGGTGCTCAAGTTCTAGAATGTGACTCCAGGCCTAAAAATGAGGGGAGCTGAGGTATGGTCTAATTTTGGGAGGTGAGGCATAGCATGGTAATGAAGAGCAATGATACTAGAGTGTCTGAGAGCAACTTCCGGCCTTTACGATTTGGGGCAATTTATTTAGTCTGTGTGCCTCATGATATTTTATTATAAATTACCATTATTTTAAAAAATAAAATATGATACTTAGAAATGTTTATCTTCACTAAGCACTCCTTAAACACATGGATATAGCATAAGATTTTAATAAGTGAGTTGGCATTCATCATGATTACCTCAAAATAAGCATTTTCTGGTCATCTTAAACTTATGACTCAGTATGCTCAGATATTGCTTACATTACAAGCCCATAGTCAGACTACATTATTGGTCCTCTGAGTTTTAGCTACATTCAATTAGAAATGAGAAATTTATAAATTTTTATTTTCTAAATTACTCTTATTTGGTAATTTACCATGTAGAAAAAAGTAACTTACAACAAAACTAGCTGAAACATTCTTGTCTCAATGTATCCTAGAGACCCACCAGTGTTTGGTTGTTCCAACACAGGCAGATTATGCATTATATCGATGTAACACAACTTGGAAGGTTTAATACTACAGAGACTAGAGCCTGAAGTTAGAACTGGGAAGTAATGTTTGTAATTATAAAGACCTAAATTCTCATTTCTCTAAACAACGATGAAGCTCTTCTGTATTCCAAATCCCTTTGGAAGTATGTGAATATGGGGAAATAAGTGCCCAACCTCCATAATTAAAAATACCACGGCAACATTTATCTTTAAAAAGAGATTTGCATGCTGGGAAAAGAAAGATGTCAAACTGTTTCTAAGTAAAATAATTTTTAAAAATATACCCTCAAAAGTACTTTATTTAAAAAATCAAAACATACATTTTTCCTTTTAGGTAATTCTATTCTCCTGCAAAATGTCTTGAGTTTTTTTTTTTTTTTTATTTCTTTCAGTCTTTATTTCATTTTTTTTAGCTTTTTCCTCATATATACAAGTTATCTGATGACAAGTGCTTTCTCATAAGTTCTTATATCCTCTGAAAGTAACTAAGAGCATGTAATTCGTAGAAATTGTTGCATTGTCACTGGATGAGTGAACCATAGTAGGCTATTTAAAAATGATAAATTTGAAAGGATTAAATACGGAAAACATAGATTTTATGCTGACTTTCCATAATAATTGCTAAAACACTTTGAAGTTATTCTCTATAAGTTGAATATCAGAAAACAAAACAAGTAGAGATGGCACAGTAATCACAAGCCTAACTAATATTGCAGGGCTGCATTTCTCCTAGGAAATTTTTGGAATCAAATTAGATTAAATCTGTGCTTTTACAACTCTAGATAATGTCAAAGTCTACTCAAGCAGCACTACCCTCTGACATTCATTCACCTTGGTATCTGAGTCTAATGCAAAGTATATATATATAGGTATATGGCAACCTACTCTTAGAATCATATAATTTGAGAACTGGAAACGTTCTCAAAATTTACTTGTAAGTAGGCTTCACTGTTACATAAGATAGAAAATGCCTGAGGAACTCTATCATTTGTCAGAGGCATTCATCTCAGTGCATATGGACATAAGCAAACAAGTCTCTAACTAAGCTCCATTCTTATAACTCTATGGTATTGCCTTTATTCAATTTTCAGGGAATTTCTATGACCCAATGATAATCAAAAGCAATGTTTAGCCATTAGATCCTTTTACAATGAGTCACAGGAGGACCAACACAGTAATTCAAGAAACACCAGTATGTCTGGATGCTTTCCAGACCATTTAGAAACCATGTGAAAACCTGTGCACATATATAAGTCTTTTTTTCACTCCCTACATTTTTGAAGGATACAAGACTATTGACTGCAGATATGTCCTGAGCCTCTGATGTAAAAGCTCTTATTTGGAACACCTGATAATGGTTTCAGAGGCTTATGTTTTATGAAATCCCCTGCCTCTCATAGTCACTGCAACCCTCCAGATTTGGAAGTTGGGCTGGGGATGAAGATTTGGAAGTGGGCTGGGGATGAAGCATTGGATGCTGAGGTTGCTAAGGTTAATGGTGTCAAGTTAAATTATTACCTTATTTTTTTTTCTCTTTTCCTCACTGACTTCCTCTGTTATGACAATAAGATATACAGTATAAATACATACATGCAGAAATGGAAGATATTTTACAAGGGAATGACTTCAAACTTATTCCTCTAGGACTGTACAGAATCTGCCTTAGAGGTAGAGGGAGTATCCTCTACTAAATTATGAGATCAAAAATAACAAGAAGAGGAGCCAAAAAGGGACTAGGTTAAGAATTTAGGATTTAGCCTCTTATGGATATGATTATGTTATTGCAAAAAGCCTGCAAACTTAGAAGGATGGCTTCCAAATATACATAGAGATAGAATAGAGGCCTGCATGCATAAGTGTAGGTTGAAACTATAGACATACAAAATTGGTCTTTAGAATCCTAGTGCATTAAAGCAAAAAGGACTCTTAGAGGACAGGTCAAAGAGATGAGAGGTTAGGACACTGAGACTATGACAGGTAAGGGACCTTAAAGTTCACATAACCATCAGACAAATCAAAGTCAGATCTCCCTATTTATTTTTATTTGCAATTGCCTGGTTAATACTGTTGTGAAACAGAAGTTCAATCCCAGAATTTAGGAATAAAAATATAAACTGCCTGAATCTATGGGTTGGAGAGCTTTAAGGCATGTCAAGGACACAGAAAGACTACGGGAAAAGGGATTACATATTTTCCTTTTGTCATTATTCAATGAGCTCTCCACTCCTCTATGGCAACTGCTTTTGGCTAGCTATGAGCTGTGGAAACATTTTTCCTGGATACATCTATTCCCTGGAAAGGAAACTCAATCTGGTTTAAGAGAAAACGTTCCTCTCCAAGTAATGATAAATTGTCTAAATTGAAAGCTCACACCATAAACAAATTTGAGCAGTACAGACATCTTACAAAATTAAATTTCCATCTAGTGAATTTGAATGATGTTTTGAGAAAAAGAGAGGATAATAATTTAAGCCCTACTCCATATGACTTCCTTCTATAGTGCTGTCTTTAAGTTCTACTCCCTGAAACTAAAAATACAATTGTAATGATTTTTTTCTTTATTTCCGTATGTTCTAGTTTTAGTGAAATACTTTAACTGCTAATGCTATTGTTTATACAAGAAAAAAAAAAGACCTGCAATTTTTGATATTTATGCAATTTTGCTGAAATTAAATACAAATATCTTTGAAGTGTTAAGAAATTTAACCATGCAGAAGTTTCCATTGCATTTCTATTCCAAAAAACCCTGCATTTTTTTTGAACTTCACTAGAAGTAAATATATATCATATAATCTGTACAGACTCTTTCAAATTCACTAGGATATTATCTCTACAGTTGTTCTATACAGTTTAAACCAAGATGCATTTGATATAAATTATTAGTCAAAAATCAACCATCTGATTTTTTTATAAAAAAATATTCCTGGGCCTCCCCAGTGGTGCAGCGATTGAGCGCTAGGCTGTGAAGCTGCCCACAGCCTCTGCAGCACCGGTTCTATCCCCGGCCACCACCGGGTGAGGGTCCTACATGGTGCGCAGACCTCTCCTGCGGTGCCCACTGCTCCCCTCAGCAGTGTATTTCTTCCTCAGTCTACCTGTTCTGTTCCCCGCTCTGGCTCTGGTGAATTCTCTAACCCTCCCATGCTTCTGACTGTACCCAGTGCTTGTATAAATAAATAAATCTTTTAAAAAATATATTCCTAATCTTTTTTATAAGTACAACCAAACTTCATACTGCCTAAATTTATCTCACACTATTCCTCTTTATCCATCCCTAGCTCTAGACACTGTGAGATGTTTTTTTTTTTTTTCATTGCACCTCCAGCCTTTTCTCCTTCATATCTAAATCCTAACCAGCCTTCGAGAGTCAGGTCAGACGCCTTCTACACACCTGATCAAGATTAATCTCAAATATGGGAGTGCAAACTGGTCCAACCACTGTGGAGAGCTGTGTGGAGATTTCTGGACCTACTAAACATAGAGCTTCCATATGATCCAGCAATTCCACTCCTAGGTATTTACCCAAAGGACACAGAAACATCAATTCCAAAGAACACCTGCACCCCTATGTTTATAGCAGCACTGTTTACAATAGCTAAGCTTTGGAAACAACCCAAATGCCCAAAAATAGATGACTGGATCAAGAAGATGTGGTACATATATACCATGGAATATTACTCAGCATTCAAAAAAGATAAACACATGCAATTTGCAGCAACATGGATGGTGCTGGAAGGGATCATGCTCAGCGAAATAAGCCAGAAAGAAAAAGAAAAATACCGGATGGTCTCACTCATAGCAGGAATCTAGAAAACTTAAATAAGGGACCAGGAAAATGAATAACTATAAGAAAGTGAAAATCAAAATCAACAAAAATCTATGAACCAGAGACACTTTTAGGGGGGTGGGGGTGGGAGGGGAGGGATTGGGGTCAGAATGGGGGGGGCTGCAATTGTATGGGGAATATAAAAATAAAATTTATTATTTAAAAAAAAAGAAAAAAAAAAGATTAATCTCAACTGTTTGTGAATCCTTGGAGTCCTTCCTTTTTTCCTGCTGCACCCATCATTCAGGGAATTATTTATGATACAAAAGTGATTGTTCTAGCTTCATACAGTCTGGTATAAATTCTGCCAACAGGTTGATTATCTGGGGATCCTGGACATGTTCTTTAATCTCTCTTAGTTCCAATTTCATTATTTATAAAATGGAGATAATTATAGTACCTATAGTACTATGACTAACATAGTCATTCTAATAATGATTTGAAAGTTACCTCACACCTTGTAAGTGCTCAAGAAATGTAAGCTACTACCAATATTCTAATTTTGCATTATTAGCATTATTATTTGCAATGGAAAGATTTTTTACTAATAACTGAGAGACCTAGGAAGCTACTTTATCATTCCAACTTTTTATTTCCTTATCTGTGTAAAATATTATTCACTTGAATATTAATTATTGCTTGATCCATAACAAATTATCCAAAATTTAATGGCTTTAAAAAATATTATGGCCTAAATTCCATGAGTCAGGAATATGGTTGTAGCTTAGCAGGATTTTCTGGCTCCGCATCACTCACAAGGCTGCAATAAGCATATTCACTGGGGTTGCAGTTGTCTCAAGGATCAACTAGAAGCAAGTCTACTTCCAAGTTCACACACTGGTTGTTGCTAGGTTTAGCTCCTCACTAAAGACCTTGTTATCTTTCTGGCTGTTGGTTGCGAACTACCCTCAGTTCCTGGACAAGTTTATCTCTTTGTAGGGTAATATACCACATTACAACTTGAGTTATCAAAACAAACTAGTCAATGGGAAACAGTATGGGCAGGAGAGAAATCATAGTCATCTGTAACCTAATCCCAGAAATTATATCCTATTACAACTGTCCTACTCCATTGATTGAGAGAATCATTAGGTTAATCTCACACTCAAAGGGACAAGGTAACATTTGGAAATGAATACTACATGGTGGAGATCATCAAGGATCACCTTAAGGCTGCCTACCACAACTTATAAAGTTATTATGGAAATGAAATGGGATTACTATATATGAAGCTCATTGCAGAGGGTTTACCCCTTTGCAGATATTTCAAATAATATGAGTTTGTCCTTCCCTTTGTACTGGAATAAAAGATCTTGAAAACAAGGACATTGATCGGTGAGCCCTGCAGTACCTTAGTACTCAGCTAAGCAGATTTGGCTCTCACCAACCACTGGGGAATAAATGATAAATGATACTGACACAATTGTTCACAATTTAGCTAATATTGTCTCCATTTTCAGAAGGTATAAACTATATACCTTTCAGCAGTGATTCATTTACAGTACAAAAGTATGGTAGGCAGAATTGTTCCCCAAAGATACCCATATCAAAACCCAGAAACTGTGAATAAATTACATGGTAAAGGGGATTTTGCTGATATAATTAATTTAAGGACCTTGAACTGGGAGATAGACTTAGATTATTCAGATAGATTTAATCTTATTACAAGAATCCTTTAAAACTAAGACCTTCCCCTGGCTGTAGTTAGAGAAAGAGATACAGACTGCAGGGTGGTGAGAGAGATGCAATATTGCTGGCTTTGAAGACGAAGGAAGTAGGCCAAAAGCCAAAGAATGTGAACACCCTCTAGAATATGGAAAGGACAAGAAAATGGATTCTACCCTCGATTCTCCAGAAAAGAATGCAACCCTGCTGCTGACAACTATCTTAGCCTGGTGAAATGGGTGTTGGACTTCTGACCTAGAACCACAAGATAGTAAAGTGAGGTTTTAAGCCTTAAATTTGTGATAATTTGTTACATTGTAGCAGTAATAAAAATATCTACGTTATTTAAGAAAGGAGTCACATACAAGTACTTTCTAAATATTTAATGAACACGTGTGGTCATTCTATAAGAGATTGAAAATCATTAAGAATTAAAAAGGTCTAGTTAAACATCCCAATTATAAAATGCTGGCCTATAAGGATATTAGCTATCACTGAAATCAATGAAACATAAGTTTTGTTTTTACTCAACATAGACTATTGTGGTGGACACTGGTATAGATACTTGATAAACATTAACTCATTTGGATCTATTAAGCTTAAAAGATAGTTATTAATATTATCACCATTATGCCTTTAAAAAAAAGATTTATTTATTTATGCATACAAGAGCTGGGGTGTAAGCCAGAGGTGCAGGGGGTGAGAGGATTCCCCAGAGACAGAGTGGGAAGCAGAACAGGCAGATCCACTGAAATACACTGCTGAGGGGAGCAGTGGGTGAGTCAGGTGACGTCTGCTGTGCCATGTGGGTCACCTCCCTAGCCTGCCAGGGATCAAATTTGTGCTGCAGTGGCTGGCAGTAACCTGATAGCACTGTCTTTAACCCCTGTGCCACCACGGAGGCCCACCATCATGCCTGTTTTAAAGAACAAACACAGACTCATTAGCATGTCAAGAATATATACTTAGATAGTGGCAGTCAGGATTCAAGCCCAGGCGCTCTAACTCAAAAGTGCTTGCTTTTAATCACCGGTTATGGTTCCTCTAAAATCATGACCTTATACATTCCCAGTAAGTGATTTCAGATATTTTCTTTAATATAAGCAGAATTTTTAAAGTCACACACACACAAGCTGGGTGATTTTTCACAATGCATCCACTCAACAATTACTAAGAGCATCCTACCTCTTGGGCACAGAGGAAGAAAGAAATGAATTAAACTCTGAACCTCCCCTTAAACATTTCACAGTTTTGTAACAAGGGAAAAACATGCAAATAGATGACAATATAATTCATTCATTCAAGCAAAAGCATCTCTTTTATTCCTTAGCAATGAGTTCATGCGTTAGAAGGGAAGAAAAGTACTTAAATACACACATGCAGTACCTTAAATGCTACAGTACAAGTACATAATATGCTGAGAGACATAGAAAAAGGAATATTTGGAGGGTAGTAGCTGTTGGGGGGAGATGGGGAGCATGAGGGTGGGGAAGTCACTGAAGGATTTGAAGAAAAGTAAGAATAATGCGTGGAGTTTCATTTTTTGGAAAGGTCATTCTGGCAAGCAAGAAGGAAAATAAGGCTGAAGGCCATGACTTTGTTAGAAGATGACAAAGTATAGGTATGAAGAAGGAGCTGAATTAGGTAAAACAGATTATTGGAAAACAGGGTGAGTTTTGGAGGGATATTGGAAAGCATTATGTCCAAAGGCCCAGGATATGTCACTGGCCTCTCCTCCTTCTCTCCCATCACATGAGCCTCTCTCAAGGAATAAAAGCAAAATAGTGGTAAATTAGAAATGATGTTTATGTACATACCATGTAGAGAAATGGCAGAATATAGTATTTGGAATTTGCATCCTAGTGCCCTAATAGTTTGTACATTAACCTGGAGGAACTAGGGTGTGGACCAAGTGTTTAAAGTATATGATAAAAATAAATAAAGTGTACAATTAAATTTCACTAGAAAGTAACATTGGTAGAAAGACAAAAGTTAGGTTGGAGTGAGGAGATATCAGAGGTACAGAAAAAGACACTGCTGTGTACTGAAAGGAAAATTTAAATTTCCAATTTTTATCTCATAAAGGGATTGAATTTACCTAAAGGAAATTCTATTTCTTCATAGAATAAATGTGTTTTACAAGTTGAATTGCCACTGATGACTAGAGCTAAAAAGTTTCCTATGTGGAGGAACTGTTCTAAGTAATTTACATAGTGCCTCATTTATCCTAAGGTGTTATTATTCAGTTTGTGAATTGAGAATCAAATGGGTTAAGTAACTTGTTCAGGGTCATCAAGTAAATGGTAAGGGTAGAATTTGAATCAAGACATTGTAATGTCAGTTCCTGAACTTATGGTCACTATATCACTAAACTATGTTTAGTAAATAGACCTTCAGAAATTTTTGCTACTTATACTCAGCACACCCACAGACTCTGGAACCAGACTGCATAAGTTCAAGTCCACTTTGCACCACTTAATTGCTATGGGAAGTTATTCAAGTTACTTCCCCAAAATGTAACTTTTTCTCTATCAGTAAGTGGGGACAGTAATAGTGTTTGCCTCCTAAGGCATTTCTAAGGACTAAATGAGTAAATGCAGAACAGAGATTTAGAACAGAATCTGGAACATATTATACATTCCATAAATTTACCTGTTATCACTATTATTCTAATGGAAACCACTGACAATACTAAAAAATGGTAGATACATTGCATGGGCTAATTGAGATCTTATTAGGCAGAATAATGGCCCCTCAAAATGTCTCCATGTCCAGTACTCATTATGGCAATATATTACCTCATTATGGCAAAAGGGAACTTTCAGATATGATTAGTTATAGACCTGAGATAGAGAGATTGTACTAGATTACCAATATAGGTCCAACCTAATCAGTTTCTTAAAAGACTGTACTTAGAGAGTGAAACAGTTGGAGAGGTAACAGAAATCACTAGGATGAGAAGATCTCAACCCACCATTGCTGGGTTTGAAGGAGAAAAGAAGTTGCAATGCAAGGAAGGTAGATGGCTTCTAGAAGCCAGGAACATCCATACCTCAGCTGCCAGGCAGTAAAGAACCAGGGCACTCAGTACTACCACAGCAAGGGACTAAATTCTGTAAATAACCTGAATAAGGAAAATTATATATAATTATACATACATATATACACATATCTCCAGTATACATATATATTATTCCTTTGAAAGAAACAGTTTTGTGGACACATTGCTTTTAGCACAGTAAGACAGAGCTGGATGTCTCACTACTGAATTGTAAGATGATACATTTGTGTTGTTTTGAGATACTTTGTGGTAATTTGTTACAACAGCAATAGTAAATGAAAGTAAGATCAATGTTTAACTTTTTCCCAAAGGACTCAAATGTATTGATTTAAGAACTATGAAATATGCTAAAATAAATTTAACTTCTAAAAGTCAGCAATTTTAAACTATGTTTGGGGCATAAATCAACGTCTCCTTTATATTTCTATTTTTAAATTCCTTAGTACATAAAAAAAAAACCTGAAAGACTAAGAAAATATCATAAATGCTATTTTAATTTTTCTTATCTTTATATTTAAAGATAAAAAATTCTGGTTTCATTTTTCCTTTAGTTTTTCATAACTAAAGGACTAATTAAGTAAACTTTTTTTTACTAGTATTTTATTAATCTTCCTTAACATGCCAGCAGGAACACAGAAATTCTAGGTTTGCAACAATTAACATGTTGACTTCACAGAGGTAAGGCACTTAATGACAAAATACACTATGCCTTGGTTATTATCTTTTTTTTCTTTTCACTGATTCTGAATTGAAACTCATTAATTCCATGAGAGTAAGGGCCATGTTTGGGTTATTTACCTTTCTATCAATATGGCCTACTAATACTCCTAGCCCCCAGGAGGTTTTTGTTAAATAAGAATGAGTAGTAAATATATATTTAAAGCAAGTTAAAAAAATGGAAACATCTCTCTTGAAACCTCAGTTTACTAGTTTACTAGAATACTAAGGTATAATGTATCAAGAGATTAAGCAATAATAGCAGAAACTACTTAAATATTTCCAACAGAAATCTTAAATGTTCTACATTTTGCATTCCAATCCGATTCATTAGACAAGTCAAATTTGATAATTTGGTATCACTATTATGATCAGTAAACAGTGTGTTCACAAGCCACACAAGAGGTACCATGAACTGAAGCTTGCTTCTGAAAATGTCCTGTATGTCAGTCTACTTTTGGTCTGTTATCTCCCTTTCAGAAAAATTAAGTGTAGCACAGTACAGTAACTGAAGGCCCACCTGAGAAATGTAACATGACTGCCTTCCTTCACAACTGCCAAGTGAAAGACTTGGTCTTCTTACCGGGGAAGGTAAGCGATTACCTAAAAGGTAACCTAGGTCTAAGGGATAGAGCACTATCCAAAGGAAATACAATGCAAGCCATAGATGTAATCATAAATTTTCCAAAATATTCTCATTGCAACATGTTATCAATATGAAATGATGTACTTTCTTTTCATGCTGTGTTTTCGAAATCCAGGGCCCATTTTCCACTTAACACAGATTTCAATCTGTCCCACCCGCATGTCAGGAGGCTAGTGGGTACTGTGCTGGCCAACTCCAGCTGTAGAAAAATTACCTCTCCTGCACCTAAGTGAACTACATACTCCATCAACTTGTAGCTCCTCCTCCATCTCTTTTGTACTGTTGGTTCCAGTGGTGGGAAAAACTTCCTTATAAATGGTCTAAACCATCACATCCTCCTCAGATCTGTTTTTCCCAAGATCTCCTTAATGTATGGGGGGGGGGCACAAAATAACAGACATAAAGATCTTAAATTGTTTATTTGTAATGTAAAAAATAATTTGAACAGTATTATAGTTCATTAATAAATGATTTTATCTTGTCCATAATGTTTCAGATTGTGAATAACAAATAAAAAAAAGGGGGGGGGGCGTTCTGGTAATCCTGGTTTTACAGGAAAAATTCTAAAAAATCTAACAACTAAGCTTTTATGGGACTGATTTCTCCTTGGGTGGGACTGGGGGAAGGTGAGCGCCTGCTGTGAGTCAAGAAATAAAAAGTTCCTAAAACCTACTCCAAACGTGAAGCTTTCTTTACCTACCTGACTCATGCAGACCTCAAGCAAACCCATCAGACCTTTGCCATCCAAACTATAGCAGGCGAAGGCAGGGGTAACTATCGGCACCAGCTAAACATTTTCGTTGCCAGGTGAACGCTCAAAAAATAGCTTCCCTCGGACGCACGCAGGCCCTGGAAACCCTGACTCAGTTCCCCGGAGTGGAAGCGTTAGGCTGCCCCGGGGGTGATTCTGACCCACCCGGCGGCCTGGGGCTCCCCGCCCAGATGGGGGTCAGCGTGTCCAGCCGCCCGGCAGCGCCTCGGGAGCCCAGTTTTGCAGGGCGCGGCAGGCCAGACGGCAGAGGGCTCGGCCCCTCCTAGTCACACGACTGCCCCAGCCCCGATGCAGTCCCCCGCCCAAAGTGGGGCACCCCTTCCCTCCAGGCCCTCCTGCGGTGGCCCCAGCTCAGGGCGAAGGCGCGCCGGAGGTGCTGGAGCGCCCGCCACCACTCGGCGGCGCCTGTCCGGCGGCCCACTGCGGCGCCCGCGGGCCAGGAAAACCCTGAACGCGGAGAGCCGGGGCTTCCCCACGGCCCCTTGACACCGAGGCCGCGGCGCGCACGGCCTCCGACCCGGGGCTGACCGGCTCGCGACTCCCCTGCCAATCAGACTCGGTTTTCCTCCGAGCGGCCCGCCGGCCAATCACGCGCGCAGGTGTCCTCTTCGGCTCTTCGGCCCTTCGGCCCTTCGGCCCTTCGGCCCTTCGGCTCTTCGGCCCTGCGGCCTTTCGGCTCGTCGGCGCTCCGGGGCCGGGCTCTCCCGGGCCTTCCGCCGCGAGCCCCAGCGTAGCGCTCGTTGGTTTCATTGCCCTTTTTTTCAGCTACTTCCGGGTCCTGCGTCGCTCCGGAAGCCCGCGAGTCCCGGAAGCCGGGGTAGCCCGGGTTCTGCTAGGAAAAACCAAGCTTCCAGGGAATGTTTCAGGAAAAGTTACGTGGAGCGTGGTGGTTTCGCAGACTCCTAAGGTCAGTGTCTGCCAGAGAGCCGGAGAGCAAACCTGAGGTTTCTCCCGGACAGCCGGGCGGGCGTGGAGTTTCCCGACCTTGTGATCGTCTCCTTTTGCTTAAGTTTGCCTGTTTCTTGCCTGCCTGTTTTTCTGGAAGAGGCACATCAGAGTCTCCGGATTTGGGGGACAGCAATGAAACAGACATCACCCACCCCTAAAAATAGTCTTAGAACGGTCCTGTTAAAAAAAAAAGAAAGGAAAAAGCTAAACTAGAGCTCTTGTGCATATCACGAAGTGACTTGAGAGACTAACTTCGAAATCTTTTCCTCGCTCTTCGCGGTGGTGAGAGTACCTCTGTGAGTGGTTTTATTAAACATCATGTGCGATCCAGACTTGACTTAATATTTGATGGCTCGTGTAAAGTGGGTACCGAAAAATTGAGTATGCGTAAGTTACCAGCATTTTTGAAAGCTTATGAACTTAAAAGCAGTTTTGGTTTTCTTGAGAAGAAAGCTGTTTCCTTCTAAAATGGAGACAAATTTGTTATATTTAGCATTGATTGCTGATAAATATGAGAAATTAAAAATCACTAGCACTTTCTTTTGGGGCCTGGAATTGTTTCTTGGTCCCTTATTTAGTTAGATTTTGCAGAAAGAGAACTTTTAGTGAAAGAGCTTTTCACAGTATCAGAAATGTACAAGTCTACCATATGATACCTCTTGAACATTTTGTGCCTTGACAGTTTCAAGCAATTACAGTGAGACTAAGGCTCCATCCACACCCGTTTGTAGTCTAAACAACCCCTAATGTGTTACCTTTAGTTAAACCGGAACATGATAAACTTGGGATGACTGACTTTTCGTTTTTCTTTTTTACTTTATTTTCAGTCTGATCTAGCCCATATTATCAATTACTTCTATCCAGAAAGATTAGAGTTGATTTGACCTTGAGCCAGATGGGATTTGAAAGAAGAGAGATGATAAATCTCTTAAGTCAAAAGGAGAACCCTCTTTAAAAAAAAAAAAAAAAAAGAAAAGCAATGAAAATAGAAATAGCCAAACATAGTTGAGAGAGTGTTAGGCAAAATCAAGAGAATTGAGTTCTAGTCTTAACATGGTTTTCCATTGACTAACTCTACTTCTTGGCCTTATACCCTTCAATTTAGAAATGAGAGGTCTGTGGTTTTAAAATTGTCCAGAGAACAACTCCTATAGAAATTTCCTGGAGCCATACAAGCCAATCCTCAGCAGTATTTTACAAACGCAGCTATTTTATGCATTCTACTTGAAAAATGGGATTTCTGTTAAGAAAAATTAAGTTCATGTCTTAAAGTAGATGTCTTCTAGCACTAAAATTGTGTTATTCATTGTGCATTTATTTGATTATTACAGTTTATAATAATAAAAAGAAATAAAGCACAAGCTCTGTTTCTCTCTGCCATATGCACTCTTTATTTATGAACAAAAGTCATGCTCCAAATCACTCATTTCTTCCCCCCCCCCTTGATTATCTTGGTTGAAAAACATAAAAGCAAATTGGATGTCCCTTTAGCTCTTACCTATGAAATAGCTGCATTACATGTTCCTTTTTAATTCCTTGAGAATGTGGATGAAACCTCAGGATAAAAGCCCTGCACTGCTTCATTGGACCTGTGTCTAATCCTGCACTGCAAATGCCAGAGTTGTGATTTCTATACCTTGAAGTAGAGGCAGGGAAAAAGGATGTCTAGCACCCTCTGCCCTTCCCCTCCGGGGGGCTGTTCATCGACTTCTCAACCATTTCCCATCTACATGTAACATATTCTAAGTATACTCTCTGTTGCTTTTTATTTTTAATACAGTTTCCTTGTATCAGAAACTCACTCCTACTTGCCTGCCAATGAGGTGAGGTAAAATTTCATGCTAGTTGTCTTTTCTTCTTACTATTAAAACATAAAAACCAAGAGCTTTAGCGTCATTCTGCTTTGATCATGCATAACTACTCCCTTCCTGTGTTACATAAGTAGGTATTGCCTCTACCTTACATATAGTGTGTGTTTATAGTAGTTAAATGAATTTTCATGTCTCATATTTTAACCCACATGCCCCTTTTGTCCAGTTTTGACATTCCATCCCTTTGAATGGCTCTCTGACCACATGTATGGAAGCAGGGAGAAGGGATGTAGAAGAGATGCAACATAGGCGTTTAATTCTTTTTTCTCCATCCACAGTCCTAAGAGCTTGACTGGTAGTCTAATTTTTAGAATTATCATGGGGAAAATTTTTTTTCTTTGAGTTCTGCTGGGTTGAATTTGATCCAAGGTTACCAAATATCCAACTTTGTATGTACCAGAATTTCTCTAGTGCAACCAGAAATTTAATAATTGCCAGCTTGACCTTAAACAGGTTATTACTCTTCTCAGGCCTTAATTTTTGCCTTTTTAACATGACACCATAATACTTACTGTGTTATGAGAATTAAATGTGGTGAATATAAATGAAAAATGGAGTGTCTTTGTAGATAAGTATTCCTTTTTGATTGTTTTTGCCTCTGTTCCTACATGGATCTTCCACATTCTTGCCAGTGCCATAAACTGTATAGCTAGATATCTGCTCCAGTAATTTTCTAGTCATTTAGAATTCTGTTCATAGGCAAGTAGATCCTAAAACCCTTTTCACAATTAATAAAGTACTTGGAGATCTAGTTGTTTGTGTTTCATGTGACTGTGTTCATTCAATTTTGGGTTAGAATTTTTGCCATAATTCATGCTAAGTACTTAGCATACTTTAGTACTAATACTTGCTTCTTGAAATACTCCCATCTGCTTGTCTGACAGTGCTGTCCAAAAGAACTTAACCTTTAAGGCTGCTCACTGTCTCATTAATATAGGACACTGGTTCAGAGCCTGGCTCTGCCACATCTGAGTTATTTTACACAAGTCAGCTAATCAGTGTCTCTGTGCCTCAGTTTCCTTGTTTTAAAACAAATAATAAAAGAACCACTTTCATAACATTGTCAGAATTAAATAATGTTTGATTTTGCAAAGAGTTGTCACTTACTCACACTCAATAGCTGGTTAGTATGTGTTTTCTACAGTTGTAAACTCACAGATTGGTAGGGGTTATCTTCTGTAATGCTTCCCTGTGTCTTTCCGTGGAGAAAGACATCTTCAGTATTACCATTTCTGGAGTTAAAATGACTTTTTTAGTTTTCTTCTCCAAGGTTTCCTAAAAGCAGTTCTTGTAGGAAATCCTTATAAGGATTTAGATTGGTAGACTTTTTACAGTAACTTTTTAATTTTTTAACAGCCAAAGAGTGTAGTGTGATAAAATGACTTGTCCAGAGTCACACAGCCTGTTGGTGAGCCTGGGTTAGAATACAGAGCTAATCAGAACCAGTTTAACTTTCTTTCTCCCCCACCATATTCTCTCAAACATCTGCTCTTTATTTTTGCAATGTGCTTTCTCTCTTAAAGACTCAGAAGTATCAGCTTTCTGAAAGAAAAGATTATGAGTGCCATACTGTTCTCTTAAAAATGTATTTGTGAAACTATGCCAAGGTGTAAGAAATTCTGTTTTAAGGTTTATTTTGTATTAGTTTTAAGTCCTTGAATAAATAGAGCATAAATGAAACAAGTAGGATACTTAATTGTGGAAGACTAATGATAGTCTTGAAGATTATAGTATTTAATCTCCAAATTAAAAACAAAATACCCTCTGCTAGGGCAGATTGCTTATCATTCTTCATGGTATTTTGAAATTTGTCAACTATGTTTTAGAAACATTTTGTTGTTTACCCATTATCATCCTCAAAAAAGAAAAATCTTATTTGGATTTTGATGAGGATTGCATTGTACTTAAAGATAACTAGAGATTGTGTCTACACATAATTTTTAAATACCAAAGGAACACTATAGGGATTTTTAACATCAGATATCTATAAACTATTGAAACTAGTTTGTATATGATGAAAGTGAGGAACAAAAGAGTAATGACAACTCACTTAGCAATTCTGTAGCAGAAGTGGGATTTGAACTTAGTTGTTGATTTCTACACCTATTCATAGTGCCAGAGGTCACAGTGTTCTAATGGGTATCAGCCATAGCTTTTTCTCTTTTGCTCATGTCTGAAATGTGTTCTGGGAATCGGTGTCCTGTTAAATTCCTCTTTGATGCATGTCCCATTTATTAGTATTGATTTCAATACAATGGACAGTAAATCTATCTGACTACACAAAGGAAATAAAATAGTAGGGGGTAGGTTCAAACCTTAAGATCTCTGATTATAGCACTTTATTCATATAACCTCATGATATAAACTGTTAGTTTACAATTTTAAAAAACCTAAAGGAGAAAAATGAGTATATGGTCTCCACTTTAATTACTAGAACCCTTAGGATAGTGTAATAGGAACATGTCACACCAAAAAGTAAGTTGACTATTGTGGATCTGGAAAAGGATAGCCTGGAAAGGGTACATGGATGGATTTGCTACCTTAGAGATTATTTAGCAATCATGTTTCTGCTGACAAAGTTTACAGGAGTGTAAATTTAAATGTAGAATTTTTGTAGGCAGCATGCATTGACAAGTATGCCTAATGGTAATACATCTAGTCCAGAGAGTCTCAGGAACAGGTCAATAATAATGTGTATATTGATAGCAGCAATGTAGGAGATGTTACTTGGTTTTATAGCTAAAAATCCATGTTATCCCCTTAATCATAATTACATTAATATTGACAGACCCTTGACAATATCCACATTATTATTGATAGATTTCTGTCAATAACATGTTTTTAAATAAAATATATTCATTCATAATTTGTGTGATATTCAATAAAAGCTCTAAGTACATCCTGAAAAATTCTTCCTCCTTCAGTGAGAGAAAATCATTTGTTTTGGTTTTGGAATGCGATGTAAATTACAGAGTTTTATTTTGGGGAATGAAAAGCATAAAAGGAAAGCATGAGATACTTAAGGGATGATATTATTGCTGCTTTTTGGTAGACATATTTCCAGCATATTTCCAGTTTTTGTCTTGTGAAAGAAAAGCAGTGTGACACATCTAGTGATAAAATGTCAACAGGAGATCTTTTTAATAGTTTTAGTACTAGATCATTTTGTCTTAAGCATATTTATGTGACAAGTTAATCACACTAACCTTAGCAGATACGGTAATTTTTATCAGGTCTTGATTTTGCCTTAAGGATCTTTATCACATAAGCTTAACATAGTATCTTTCACTATGCACTCATTATTTAATGACAATTGTACTATTAATTAATGGTTTTTATAAGTCTTTTTGCATGGCCAATAAATGTTTCCCCCTAGGTTAGCCTTTTAGGTTCTTAAATTAGTGTAGTTTGGAAAGTGGGGTGGGAGACGGTATAGGATTGTGTATTAAAAGATATGACAGAAGAGGAAAAAACATTGCCTGTTTTTGACATTCTGGAAAAAATCTATGTGATTTAGATCTGATGGTGTTTGCTTCAATTCAAAACAACCTCAACTTAAAAATAAAAAGATTAGCTTGTGCTTTTATTTTTAACTACTTAAGTTGGAGCCTACTTTTGTGAAACTAAATACTAACCTCCAAGAACCAGTATCATGGGGGTTGTTGGATTGTACTTAAACTCAATTTTTGAAAGTAAAGTAGAAAGTTTGGCCGATAGCTGGGTGTGGATGACAATCAATTTTAACAGTCAGGGAAGTACTGGATTACCAACAGTTGGGGATTTTTTTGATTCAAAATTTTGAAGATACCATATTCTTTGAAATGTTCGTAATTTTTAATGAAGCAAGTTAAAATATTTCTGTCTTTTTCAGAAAGGTATTAGCATATTAGTTAAGGTTCTTGGATTATTGCAAGAATCCTATAACTGGCCTCCCTGATCTGCAGGTTTTTTTTTTTTTTTATTCAGTGTTATTGAACTCTGCCATCATCTTAATCTTTTAAAATTTATATCCTGTTGTGCCTCTTCAATGATTTTTAATGCCTATTAAATCAATGCAATTTCCTTTAAAAAGTGTCTTTTTGCAGTGGGTTGACTCGTCAGCTAGTCTGTCTGGCTCTGGTCATAGCAGATGACTTGTTTCTTTGCTTTCAGATAACAGCAACAACAACAACCATGGATGGGGATTAAGTCACTAAGGATGCAGCTCATTCTGGAACCATCCCTGTATCAGCTAGACCATACTCAGGTTTCATGGCTTGCACATTCCAGGGTTTGCACGACCTGTTCCCTTGCCTTAAATACCTTTTTTCTGTTTTCTGCCTGGGGGATTTTGTGATCCTTTATAGTCACTTTGCAAGGTCCATTCTTTATATCAGTGACTAGTCCTTGTTAGTAACAGTAATCGTTAGTAACAGTAATAGTAACATCTATTCCTGTTCAAATGCTTGAATAAAAGGAATTTAACTGAGAGTTAAATATTTGGATTGAATCTGTGGGACCTAGGAGAATGCCTGGCATTTGGTAGGCATTCAATAAATGTTGGTTAAATTGTGTAGCCATTTATCAGAGAACTAGAATTCACTAAAACACAAACTGTTTATATTGAAAATAACTTTCTGTGCTTTAAAGGCATTTATGGCATTTTTCTGTGTTTCACACCTATTATGGACAAATGTTACTGTATAGCAGTGAGGGAACGAGGCTCCATAATCAGATTTATTGAACTTTTAGTTGTCACTATTTTGTTAGTTTCTTCTACTCCTGGGCACTGCCCTCCTCTAAAGATAGTATTCTAGAATAACTGTCCCGTGAGAAGGGGGTAGGAGAAAGGAGGAGGAACTTGAGTGTAATGTGTTGGTGGTAAACCAGGTCGAACACTTGTCTTGGACTGCCTGTACCACGTTCTGTTCAGTGAAGCGTCCTAGAGGTCAGATGCTTCCAGATTACAGGCACAACCATGTTGTTGGGAATTAATAATCAAGGCAACAGGTCATGCCGGGACCCATCCCCATTCTCTCAGAATCCCCCACCCCTTCATTTCCTATCAGGTAAGATGCCAGTTAAGAGTTCCACTGAACCATGTCTCTGTCCCTTTCCATTAGACCCCCGTACACACACACATAACAGTGACAACACGTTTACTTTAACTGCCACAGTTACGTTTTTATTATATTTTAATGGTGTAGTCAGTGTTTGTTGGGGAAAAAAAGATCTGTTATCACAAATTGAGGCATTAGTATGAGTAGTAATAAAGATTTCAGTTTTTTGAGATGAGATTTGCCAAAGTGAGCTCAGAGTCTTTTTCTTCTTATGTCCATCCCAGCCAAAGCAGCAATAATGTAATAATTCCAGATAAAACAGTATCTGGTTTAATCTTAACAATTTTGTCAGGTAGCTATTATTTCCAACTTGTAGAAGAATCTGAAACTTCGTTTTTGTTTTTAATATCACATGGCAAGTAAGTGACAAAGCTGGAACTTGCGCCCAGGTCTGCCTGATTTTATATCTGCTTTTTCAACACTGTCACTGTTGCCTAAGTAGAAATGTTGAGTATAGGAGAGGTATACCACTCTAATGGACTCTGGTGTGTAATGGACTGCACTATGTTTACAGTTAAATTCAGAAAAATATCTAAAATGTTGAAAAAGAAAACCTACAACAAAAAATAGAGAAATTATTCATGTAGAGGAGCAAAGGTTAAAGAGCAGTTTAATAATAGTCTTTTGGTCTATTAAAGAGTTGTACGTAGGGGAGAAGATTGAACCCAGCTGTTCTTAATCTACACTGAGGCCAGGCCTGGGGAGAAAAAGAGGAAAGAAAAAAAATGTTAAACTGTAACAGAAGGGATAAGAAAGAATTTTTTGATAATAAGGATTGTTAAATATTGGATTGGTTAGAGTGTGTGTTAAGTCTCCTTTTCTGGCAGCCATTAAAAATTTCCATCTTTGCTAAATGTTCTTAAGTATGATTCCTCCAGAAACAAAGGATCTGAAATAGATGATTCCACTGAGAAACCACTTTGTCCAGTTTCTCACTAAATAAGTACTGTAAAGAACATAAGAAAAAGGTGTCGTTTCTCACCATTCAGTTTATCTAAGATGCTCTCAAAATAGGTTAGTACATTGTTTATCTACCAGGGTATTCATTTCATAATGTATAGGTTCAATAACCCTTTATTGAGCAGCTACTATGAGCCCATCTTGGTGGTAAATTCTTTATGATTAATCAGATTTCATCAACCACAGTCTGGAACAGTTGTAATGCTAGTATTTAAAGATACATGAATTGATACAACGGCCCTCTAACATAAGCCATGTATTTCATCTGACACTTAGCTGGCAAAATAATCTAATTCCAGGGACAGGGTGGGAGGTAATGGCTAGGGAAGGGAACTATGAACTTAATGTTGGTGTCCATTATGGTCAGATTTTTTCAAGGTACTTTGACAAGAAGAGCACTTCCCTTATCTTGCTAAGTATAGAATTTGAAATCTGGGGACATGCAGAATTGTAGACACTGATAGGTAGGAGTTCCATATACCATAATCCCACGCCATGACTGATTGTAGAACTTTGCATGGGGAAAACTCAGGTAGGTATCAAAGTCACTTTGTAGATGGCAGGTGCTTTGAGATATAAATTTAAATAAGGCATTCCCCCCTAAGTTATTATAGTCGAGTTAAAAAGATGCATTGATGATGTGTGTATTCACGTAACTGAAATCACAGAACAAATGGTTGAGGGTTCAAGATTCAAGTGTGTGGCACAGACAGTTACATCAAAACTCAAAATGATAGTGAGAGTTGGAGATACTTATGAAGGTTTTGTGGAAGATAGAAACTGATCTGAAAATGAAGGGCAGAGAGTTGAGAACCGTGGCAATGGTTGGTAAGAAGGTTAGTATGTAAAGTGTGAGTAGGCACAGAGCACAGGACTGAAGGATTGTCTTGAATTAAAGGATTCATGTGGGAAATAGTGTGTTATAGGGTTACAGACATGGGGAGAGGAGTGGCAAGGTACTTTATCCTGGGGTAATAGAAAGGTAAGGAAGAGGTGGCTTGATGAGTGTGAGCAAATATTTTTGTAGATTTTGGTTCACTTGTGAGGTTTTTAAAATAGTTTTGTTTTTTTCTTAATTATGTAAGTGATATATTAGAGAAAATTTATAAGCTGCAGAGAGAAGTAACAAGAATAATTCTTCATTGGCGATTTTTCTGTGAATTTTGGAGTTATTTTTCTGTTGAGATAGTTTGAAATTTTTCGTGTTGCCTCTGAGAGCCTGTGGTCCATATACCTCTTTTTTTGTTTTTTAAAGATTTATTTATTTTATACAAGAACCAGTGTACAGGCCAGATGCGCAGGAGGGTGAGAGGATTCATCGGAGACAGAGTGGGGAACAGAACAGGCAGACTAAGTGAAATACACTGCTGAGGGGAGCAGGGGGCGAGACAGGAGAGGTCTGCAGCACCATGTGGGACCCTCGCCGGCCGGCCAGGAATGAACCTGCGCTGCAGAGGCTGCGGACAGCTTCACAGCGCAGCACTCAACCGCCTGCGCCACCAGGGGAGGCCCCATATACCTCTTTTATTGTCCTAGTTGTTCATTTACTTGCCTGTTTCCCTTGCAGACCTTGGGCAGGGTTCTTAAACAAGAGCCAGGGTGTATCTTTATCTTTGCATCCCAAGCATCTAGCAGGAGTAAGATGTATTGATGCTAATAGAGCTTGTGGAATCCAAGCTAATCTCACAAAGACTAGTTAGTAGAAGAAAGAGAAAGGCTGAGTAAGTGCAAGATTTGTAACAACCTCTGTAGATACAGGAATGAGAAATGAGTAGGAGTACTGGCATGCAGCACTGAACTGTATGAATGATAGAGATGTAAAAAAACACTAAGAATTTTGCTTTGAAATGGACTAGCCCAGTAATTCTTAAAATCACTAGGGATCATGTTAGAAATGCAAATTTGTGGCTTCATTTTCAGGCCTAAGGAATCTAACTCTAGGGCTAAGGCCCTGCAACCTAACAAGTCCTCCACAAGATCCTGAAGAATGGTCATGTTTGAAAATCTATAGACTAGAGAAACAGCAAGACTACAGTACTGTGATGTTGAAGACCATACCATACAAAAATTGAAAACCTAAATATACTTGTTATATCATTGAGCTTAACCACTGAAATGGTATAGTAGGTGGAACAGAAAAATTATGAGAATAAGATTGTATTGTTACAAAGGAAGTAGTAACAAGAGGATCTAACCAGGTCTCTGCCTTTCTGACCTCTGTATTTAAGGAGATCTAGTAGATTTAAGATAGATTAATCCTATGAAAAGTACCTCACACTCAAAATCTCCACCCAGATTTTTCTCTACCATGTCCACATAGAACTGCCTACTGAACTTTTCCACTTAGATATCTCGTAGGAGCCTCAGATCTCTAAAATTGCATGTATTTATTACCTTTCCTTTCAAATCTGTATCTCTGCATGTGTTTTCTATTTCAGAGAACTGGACTACCACCCATTCAGTTATTCAAGTCAAAAGTTATTCTTGGCTTACTTCTCACTAAATTTTGTCAGTTCTGCCATCTCATAGCTTTCCATTTTATTTATAATTTATAATTTACACTATCATGGGTTTCACACTAGATCATTTTAATAATCATTTAACTATCATCTCAATTCCTCGAGTCTTTTAGCTTATAAACCATTCTCACTGTGGCCAGAATAAACTGTCTAAAATGCAGATTTGATTAGCTCTTTGCTTACATTATTCAGTGGCTCCCTATTACCATCTTTATAAAAGCCAGCCTCCCCAACTTTGCTTTTAGCCCCTTTAGGATAAGTCTCTTACTTTTCCTTTCCAGCTTTGTGTCCTTGCACCCCAGTCCTGGGCTATTCTCTCTGCTTGGAATGGTATCCTTACCTCCTGACACCATTCATTAATCCTTCACATGGCTTAACAAGTTTACATCTTCCGTGAAGCCTTCTTTGATTTTCTGAGGTCTAGTAAGCACAATGCCCTGAATTTCCCTTTGCATATCACTCATCACACCTTATTATTTTACATGCCACATCCTCACTTTCCCCTTCCTCCCACCTACTAGATGATAGTCTTCACATGGGTTGAAAGGGTGTTCTACCATCATATCACTAGCTCTGGCATACACACTGATAAGTGACAGTTATGTTTCCAACATATTGAAATAAGTAATAATATTTTGAATATCATGATTTGAAATAGTTTTAAAGGTTAATGAATAGGAATTTATATTTTCTACCCTTCACTGAACCCCTGTCCATTTGATCCTGTTCTTGTATCCTTTCTTTTTTTAAAAAAAGATTTATTTATTTTTTTTACACAAGCACTGGGTACAGTCAGAAGCGCGGGAGGGTGAGAGAATTCACCAGAGCCAGAGCGGGGAATAGAACACGCAGACTGACGAAATACACTGCTGAGGGGAGCAGCGGGCGAGTCAGGAGAGGTCTGCACGCCATGTGGGACCCTTGCCAGAGGCCGGGGATTGAACCGGCGCTGCAGAGGCTGCGGGCAGCTTTGCAGCCCAGCACTCAACCGCTGCGCCACCAGGGGAGGCCCTGTTCTTGTATCCTTTCATTCTAGAATTTATAGAGCACAATGTAGGTACCAGATGCTGTGCTCATTGGTAAGGTTCAAGTGGAACGAGACTCAATCTTTGTAACAAGTTTGTTGTCTAGAGAAGAAAATAGATAATTAAAAAGTAGTTTGTGCACAGTACATAAAATATTGAAATGGTTTAGGTACAGTCTATAAAGGCCAGCAAAGAGGAAGAAGAGTGCTATAGGAACACTAGAAGAGGCAGCTAACATAATTTGGAGGGTCAGGAGGAAATGATGCCTGTGCCAGTACTTAAGTGAGTTTTTCAGTCAATGAATGGGAACAGACTGTCCGGGCAGAGAGAACAGATAGCAAATGTCCTGTAGTGAACAAGAGAAGGTGGCACTTTATGACTAGCTGTCAAAGCATTAGGAAGGAAAGCAAAGTTGGGGGTAGAGTTTGGGAGACTTGTGTTTTAGAACAATTGCAATAGGGGGAGTGCACTGAAGGAGGTGAAAGGTAAGATAGATCGATTCAGTATAAACCAAGAAGATGAGAGCCACCAGAATTTAGGAAAAGGGTTGTGGGGATAGAGAAATGAATAGATTAGAAAAATATTTTGGACAAAGAACAGACTTTGGAAATGGATTTGTCGAGAAAGGAAAGGTAAGCTGTCTTTTAACTCCCTCCTTTCTTTCCTTTAGATCCTGGCTAGTGTGAGGCAAGAATATCAAAGAACAACTTGCAGCAAAAAATTTTATTACCGTACCTATAAGCTGAAGTCTTGAGGGAGCTGCAGGAAGGGGAAAGAGGAGAGTCACTCAAGAAGGCATTTATGGGTGAGACGCATTCCTGTCATATATCTCATTTAAGTGGAAAACAGCACTTAAAAAACCTATTATTTAATAGTCATTTTCATTTCCTATAGTTGAACTTGTTAAGCCACTAGGCCCTCTCTGCCACTAAGTCCTCTAGGATTCATGAATAATATAAAATATTCCCTCTTCAAAACCTCTCTGTCAGAGATATTCAATTTCAAGAAGTACAAATTTATTTCAGGGTGAGCTTTCCAGCCCTTTTACCCTCTAACCAAATACATGAAACATCTTAATAGTAGAATCATAAAAATAATAGAATTTCAAAGAGGTCATTTTGTCTTAGTTTTGTAAGTGAAGAAATCAAGGCAGAGATTAGATGACATGACTTATCCAGGATCACACAGCCCTGGTGGCAGTGAACTTCATTATGATCACTGCCTCCCTCTGGAACCCACTTCCTGTCTGTTAGTGCAGAACCTTCAGGGTCCTAGAAATCATGACGACCAGGCTCATGAGTATTGAGGGCTAATTTCAGAAATTTAATTTTAACAGATTTTCAGTTTGGATTTGCCAGCTAATTAATAAAATATCAAATATCTGAACTGGTCTATATACTCCTTGGTAACAGCAAACACTGGATCCGTTACTCGCTTTGGCTTCAAATAATAGGCATTTAATAAATGTATTTTGAGTCAGGCTTACAAGCTAACCATAAATCAGCTTTTATATTTCATTTTAAAACATTTTTGTTCCTTTAGTGCCTGTTTCTTTAGTGTATTTATGAAATGATTTTAGTATATTTTATGTCATTGTTTTCTTAGAAAACTGTGTGATGTATACCTTTTTATTTCCTTAATAATAACATTTCTGTGTTCATGTTGCTTTGCTAGTATTTGTTTTCTGCAATAGTATGATAGAATAATAAACTCTTATTGTTCCTTTATTTTTCTCTTATAACTTTATAAATATAAAGAGTATTTGAGAAAGATTAGAGGCATTGAAAAATATTTCTTTGAAATCAGGGAAAGTGCTGGAAATTAAAGTGAGATCTTGACTTATCCATCGCAGTGTTCCATAGAGTTCATGGTATTTATTAAGTTTGTATCCATCTCCATTAGTCATGTTGTTATTTAGCCTCATCGCTGTTAGCTTCAGGATTTTATTATCTCCCTGCTCAAATGTCTGATCAAAGCAGATTCTTAGTGGCTCGGTTCGGAAGTAGGATGCAACCTGCTAAAGCCTGTTATTCCTTTGGTAAGGAGAACCAAAAAAGGGGGGTGAAGGTAGGGAGAAGATTGGGAGAGAAGAGAAAGGAGAAGGAGGAAGAAGGTCCAAGGAAGAAGTGATTGTTTCCTGCTATATTTATACTCTAAAGGCCCATCTTCTCAGGGCCTGTGGCATTTCTGTATCACAGCTTTCCACGGCTGAGTTGGGAGCAGAGCCCCATTGCAGCTGTTTGATGATGTACCCCTTCCATCCTTTTTTCCTAGAGACCTTCAAAGAAGGCATGACTTCCAGAGAAGAGAGTGCGAAGGAGACCAACAGAGTGCTACGAATAAGTCAGTTGGATGCACTTGAACTAAACAAGGCCCTGGAGCAGCTGGTGTGGTCCCAGTTTACTCAGTGCTTTCATGGATTTAAGCCAGGGCTGTTAGCCCACTTTGAACCAGAGGTGAAAGCATTCTTGTGGCTTTTCTTGTGGAGATTCACCATCTACTCGAAAAATGCCACTGTGGGACAGTCAGTTTTGAATATTCAGTACAAAAGTGATATTTCTCCGAACCTGAGGTATCAGCCACCTAGTAAAAACCAAAAACTTGGTTATGCTGTCTGCACAATTGGTGGGAAATGGTTAGAAGAACGATGTTATGATTTATTTCGAAACCAACATTTAGCATCTTTTGGGAAATTCAAGCAGTGTGTGAATTTTGTGATTGGACTTTTGAAATTAGGTGAATTGATTAATTTCTTGATTTTCCTTCAAAGGGGCAAGTTTGCAACTTTGACAGAACGTCTCCTGGGCATTCATTCAGTATTTTGCAAACCCCAAGGCATACGTGAAGTTGGCTTTGAGTATATGAATAGGGAACTTCTCTGGCATGGTTTTGCTGAGTTTCTGATCTTTCTCTTGCCACTTATCAATATCCAGAAGTTGAAAGCCAAGTTATCTTCATGGTGTATCCCTGTTACTGGTCGTCCTAATAGTGACAACACATTAGCCATCAGTGGCAAAGAATGTTCTCTGTGTGGAGAATGGCCAACCATGCCTCACACTATCGGATGTGAACATATTTTCTGTTATTATTGTGTTAAGAGTAGTTTTTTATTTGACATGTACTTTACCTGTCCCAAGTGTGGCACAGAAGTGCACAGTGTGCAGCCACTGAAGTCAGGAATTGAGATGTCAGAAGTGAATGCCCTTTAGGCACTAAAATTATTTCCTCTACAGAAAACGGTATTATGTTTAAATCCTTAATATTAGTCATCCCAAGGATATCATTTAGTACAAAAGTGTTGGGTTCTCAGCCACTATCTTCTGTTCTTCCTAAGCGTGACTAAATTCTAATCCCTGGAAACCACATGATTCTCAATGTATTATGAAAACAGTAAATTTTTTTAAATCACTGCATCCAGTTTTTCATGTCAAGAATAATGGACAGCTTTTGTCAGGTGACTTCTAAGAATGTGTCTTCATTTTGTTACTTCCTGGAAGGAGGTTAA
The DNA here is from genome assembly GCF_964194135.1 of Talpa europaea. Lineage (NCBI taxonomy): Eukaryota > Metazoa > Chordata > Mammalia > Eulipotyphla > Talpidae > Talpa > Talpa europaea. The sequence continues at coordinate 44,320,396 of NC_140069.1, forward strand.
ACTGTAAAAATAAAGGATTTGGGAGATTCTAGGATGAATGTGCATTTGTTTTCAGAGGTGGTTTAAACCATCATAATCTGGCAGTGATAAGACACTGTTGTTTTAAATCTTAAGATCTGTTACCCCAGTTGTAATCTTAAACCTTTCTCTGTAGCCAGCTTTCAAGGCATTCGGTTAACTTCATTCAGGCAGAATGATAGGCACCAGACGTTCAAGACTCAAGTTTTGCTAGCTTTCTGATCCCACCATAATGAGACCATCTTGCCTAATATTTCCAGCAGTATCCAATAGCTCACTGTCGTTGGCCTGCCTGGCACTACATATACATTCCTGAACCAGTAATCACATATGCCTCAGTAACCTAAAATGGGAGAGGAGGCTGTTCTCCACAAGAAACTGAGGGGCTGTCATAAAAATGCTAGATTCTGTCCTCCCTGGTGGTGCAGGGGTTAAAGTCAGCGCTATCAAGCTGTATCCAGCCGGTGCAGCAGGACTTGGATCCCTGGCCAGGGAGCTGACCCACATGGTCAGCAGACCTCGCCTGTCTTGCCCGCTGCTCCCCTCAGCAGTGTATTTAAGTAGATCCACCTGTTCTGCTCCCCACTCTTGTCTTGGTGAATCCTCTCATACCCATACCTCTGGCCTACATTACCTAGTTCTTGTATGCATAAATAAATAAATCTTAAAAAAAAAAAAAATGGTAGATTCTGAGCAGTTAATGATAACAGGGCCTTACTAGAGTCTACATTTGCCTTTTTTATACTAAAAGCTCACAAGCCATCTTTAATTCTATCAATGATCTATTTTGATTAGGACTTAAGTAATTGATTATCTTAGATTGTAGACTTAAAAGGATAAAGTCAATATGATTTTGTTCTACCAACAATTTTGTTATACTGTTATATTTACATCAGGCTAAATTCAAATTAGATGCCCATATTTTCATAATTTTAACATGAAGACACAATATATTGCATATATGCTAATAGAGTGATCAATGTATTTTTGCCCCTCATAATGGCACTTAGCTTAATATGTATTTTTAATTTTTTTTTCATTTTTATTTAACATCTTTCACCCATTCCCCTCTCCCTGCAATAAGTGCTAACCCTCTTGAGATCAGGGAATGTCACTCTTGCTCATCACTGGATAACTAGAGCCTCTCTCTTGTTCCCAACATACCAATAGGAACATTTGTTAACTGAATAACTATTCCTATTTCACAGATTGGGTTTTACAGAAATAGTTTGCAGTACATGATACTCATAAAAGGAAATGGAAAAAAACGGGGGGGGGGCCTCCCTGGTGGCACAGGGGGTTAAGTCGCAGTCATGTGGAACTATCTGCAGCCACTGTAGCATAGCAGGAGTTCAAACCCTGGGTGGCCAGGGAACTACCCACGTGGACAGCAGACCTCGCCTGTCTAGCCCGCTGCTCCCCTCAGCAGTGTATTTCAATTGATCCACCTGTTGTGTTCCCCACTCTGCCTCTGGTGAATCCTCTCACCTCCCCACTCTGCCTCTGGTGAATCCTCTCACCTCCTCTGGCCTGTACCCCAGTTCTTGTATGCACAAATAAAATTTTTTTAAAAAGTTTCAGGCAGAGAAATAGAAGTGTAATGTGGACCTGACAGCCTCAGCCAATCAGGAGAGAAACTAGTATTGTCTGACAGAATGGCCTAGACTGGGCCTAGATAGCCTTTTTACCTACACCTCTGTCACTGGAAGTGGACCGTTCTGGGAAGGCCGTGACCTCGAGAACAGCATTCTGAGCAGAGGCTGACCTGAAGGAGCTGACAGCTGGGGGCAGTCTGCTGACCCCATTCCCCACAGCTGAGCATGGAGTTCCTTCCTGAAGGAGGAACTGTGTGACTATCCTGATGTACCACATCTAAAACTGCCTTCGTTGTTTTTTCTTGCTTGTAAACATTCTTAGTCAACAACACAAATAATGGCAGATAGTGTTCATCTTAAAATCTGGTCTGTGACTCATTTGTACATTCAAGAGCTGCTTTGAGGATTTCTGCCTCCCTGCAGAGAGTTGCTTTGCCTCCCTAAGAGAGACTTGCTGTCACAGTTCCAGACTACCTTCAGTCGCTGCTTCCCTGCATATTGTCCAGAGATTTGCTTTAACACTGGTACCGATAGTCCCACTCCCGGGTGGTCTCAGGTTCAGGATAACTGGATCATGATTTTTTGTTAGTTTTAAAGATTTATTTTAGGGCCTCCCCTGGTGGTGCAAGGGGTTGAGCACAGCACTGAGAAGCTGTCCGCAGCCTCTGCAGCACTGGTTCGATCCCAGCTGGCCAGCAAGGGTCCCACATGTTGCGGTAGACCTCTCCTGTCACGCCCGCTGCTCCCCTCAGCAGTGTATTTCGTCAGTCTGCCTGTTCTGTTCCCTGCTCTGTCTCTAGTGAATCCTCTTACCCTCCCACACATCTGGCCTGTATCCCGGTTCTTATATACATAAATAAATAAATCTTTGAAAAAATATTTATTTTATTTATGCATCCAAGAACTGGGATATAGGCCGGAGGTTGAGGGGTGGGAGGTGAGAGGATTCACCAGTGACAGAGTGGGAAGCAGAATAGGTGTATCTGCTGCCATACACTGTTGAGGGGAGAGTGAATCAGATAGGAGAGGTCTGCTGTGCCAAGTGAGTATCTACCTGACAGGGGATCGAACACATGCTGCGGTGGCTGCCTGTATCTTCATTGTTCTGAGACTTATTAACCCCTTGCACCAGGAGGGAGGCCCTGGGTCATGTTTAGTTTCAAGATCTATTTCCACTTTAGCCTAAAGAACACAAACATCAGCTGTGAATGTATTACCTTGGGAAAATAAATAACTTGTGCACTGAGCTTTTTCTTTTGTCTCCCATGCAACTTGTTCTCAAATCAAGTTTGCTACATGTATATTTTGTGTATCCATGTAGCTTCAGTGATCATATCTAAAATACTAACATTTTTCAAAACAGATGTCCTGCTCCCTGGCTTCCAACTCCCCTTCCCCTGCCTTCAGTGCCTAGTGACTGTGGGTTTGAGAAGTTTACTTAACTTCTCTAAGATTCAATTTGATCAATCTATGAAATGGACATTCAGTATCTACCTGCTAGGACTTTAATGAAATTAACTAAATCATGCTTCAAAAATTACTTACTGAGCCCCAACAGGCATATACTATACTCAGAGATGTTTTCATGAATAAAACAAAATCCCCGCTTTCTTGGACAGATGATAGATAATAAATGTGTAAGAGAATTTCACATGTTAGAAGTAATCCGAAGAAAATAAAACAGACTACAGTAAGGGAAAGTGACAAGGATTTTAAATTGAATATTCAGGATGATCTAAAGAGTTGAAATTTGAAATATCTAAATAAAGAAGAAAATCAATCAAAGGAGAGGTGCCAGGATAAGGAAGTGGCAGGTGCCTAAGCTCTCTGGTGAGAGTCCATTGCCTATTTGAGGAGCAGCAAGAAATCAAAGTGAACAAAAGAAAGGTAGAAAAGGAAGGTGTGGTGAGGGGTCCTAGGGTGAGGCCATGACAAAGATAACATTCTAATTATGAAGAAGACACTGGAAGATTTTAAGCAGAGAAGTGACATCAAATTTAAGTTTTCAAAGGCTCACTATGGCTAATATATGAAGAATTATGAATAAAACAAGAAAATGTAGTGAAAGGGTAAAGCAAATAATCAGTTCTTAAGAGCCATGATTATTTTCTATTAGGTTTGCAATACATTAGCTGTCACTCTCCAAAATGTTCAGGAACATGGAAGCAAACAAATAGATTTTCATAGATTCCATGTAACATCTACTCATGAGGTAGTTATTCAAATCCTCATAAAGAGACTGCTTTATTTTGAATAGAAATCTAATAAATTTTCACCAACAGATTAAAAACATAAGAGGGAGGGAGAAAAATGGCAAAGAGCAAGCACATTCATAAAAACAATAATAAAAACCTGGTAGCAGTGAAAGAAAAATTTTTAAAAAGTTGTAATCTGGTAATACTCAGAGGAAGAGCAGACAGACTCAGGACTAACTGCACAGTGATTAGTATGGTTTTACAAATGACCTTTGATCAATAAAAGCTACCTTATATTGTGTATAGTTTGGTTAAGAAGACAGGAACATTTAATACTGCTATATTTCAAAAAAGCCTTCAAAATGTGTTAGCACTTGATTCATTTGTAATATTTACTTTTAATAAAAAGCCCCCCCCCCCAACAGCACTCAATAAGTTACTGTGTTAAGAAAATATATTTCCAGGGCCTCCCCGGTGGCGCAGCGGTTGAGCTTTGGGTTGCGAAGCTGCCCGCGGCCTCTGCGGCGCCGATTCGATCCCCGGCTGCTCCCCGGCCACTGGAGGAGGGTCCCACATGGCGCGCAGACCTCTCCTGCCGCCCACTGCTCCCCTCAGCAGTGTGCTTCAGTCCTTCTGCCTGCTCTGCTCCCCGCTCTGGCTCTGGTGAATTCTCTCACCCTCCCGCGCTTCTGACTGTACCCAGTGCATGTATAAACAAAACAAACAAACAAACAAACCAGCAAACAAATAAATAAAGCATGCCTCTATTAAAAAAAAAAAAAATTAAAAAAAAAAAAGAAAATATATTTCCAGCAACAGAACACTTCCAAAAATAATTTTTAGGCAAACCTGTTTTCTATAGAACTGATGATGCTCCATGTTCTGTGGTTTATGTGTGCTCTTTAAAATCACATGACCAATTTTGTTTGTGTTTATCAAAGGCAAAACAAACGTAGTTAGTAAACAACTCTTTCAAATATGTGAATGTAGAAGATGGAAGATCCTAAAAACCTTTGAGTATTCACTTTGCATTATAATAAAGCCTGCCTTTTTGACCAACCAATGGCAACTGTTGAAACAATGAAATATTTCATACATTTAAAATTACATATTAAATCTCTTCTCCACATAGTATATACATTTTTTAGCCACTTAGAAGTATGCACACAACGAAAAAAAGTAAATGGTTCCCACTTACTTTTCCAAAAGTCTTTATATGGTATTTATAAATGAATGTACAGTATTTGTAAATAAATGTAGTTTAGTCACTTTAAGATGCACTGATACACCAGATCAAAGCAATTGACCTGAATATAATATCAATCCACCTAAGCCTATAAGATAGTCATATTTCCTCAACTAAGAATCAAGATACAGGTCAGACCCCGGACTTTATATTCCTTCCAGATGTGGACACAAAAAAATGCTGGCATTTCTGGGATATTTTTAAGACACAGTAAGACATAATGCAAACTTAAACTTCAGCTGAGACTTTATCTAAATAGTCACAATTCTGAATTTAGTGGAGCCAGAGGCTTTGCTGCCTTGTGAGAGGAGTCTCGGTTCCCTGGTAAAGGTATCTCTAAGCACTTGGGAAATTGCATCCTCTCCTGACAGCCTCTGTTCGTATAAATCCACATCAGTTTGTAAAAGTGCTCTCTGTCAACAAAAAGTATAAAATACTGCTGTTGTTTTCCACAAATGGCAATTATGTCTAGTTGCTTTCTACATGCTTAGTTCCAGACCAAATACGAAGAGCAAACAAGTTGAGAGCAAGAATCCCCATTCAATATAGCGAGTAGTATTTCTTTGTGTCCCTTCTCAAGCCCTGTAGAATATCCCTCCAGTTCCACTGGATAACTCTCAAGCAGTAAAGTAGACTGTGAGCTCATTGAGGACAGAGAGTATATCTTTCTGATTCTTTTTTGATGACACTAAGCCAAAAACAGTGACTGACAAAATGCAGATATTTAGTAAATGTTTAAAGGAGACAAGAGTTTGTATTTTATCAGGAAGACCTTCCCAAATATTGAGCAGAGCATCAAACAGTAATATTGTGGGAAAATTTCTACATTCATTTTTATAATAATATGGAGAGACCAGCCATCCCAGTTTATAGTATATCTTAGGAGTGGCATTTTTAATTTAAACTGTTCTGTGGCATTCTTGCTATGAGGGGAAACACAGTTGGAAATTCAGGAGCACAATAAGAAAATTAATAACTTTTCTTTGAAAATACATGCAATTTTGGAGCTGTCAATTTTAGCTATGTCTCTTTAAATACTTTTTCTTCTAGAATTCAACTGGGTAGATGAGATTTTTTTTTTTAATTCCATTATAGAAGTAATAGCCCTGTTTTGGTGTTTTGTAAGCAGATAATATTCTGCTAGCAACTGTCTTTTCAGTAATGCATTGCTTGAATTCTGAATTCTATTATTTTACATCTACAGCAGCTTAAAGTGTATTTTTTATAAACAGCAAACTTCACCTCATAAAAATTCATTACATAAGGGCATAAACAAGTGCTTTTCCTTCTAGTCATTGGCAGTAAGTGATTCATCAGTTTTCCACAGAAAACCAATTTCATTGCAGATGTCCTGTAATTTCCAATCTCCCTGAATTGTGGAACCCTATCACACAATCCCAAAGCAAGGAATGTAGGGACTTTTTTAAGGTCTGTGCTTAGTGTCTTTAATGGGATTGAATATTATTTGCTGTCTCATTGGTTTTATTTTTTAAAATTAAGTAATCAGATTCCTATCCTTCTGGTAGAATATTCAAACCCACAGATTATTTGATATCTGAATACAATAGCCTTCACTCCTTTGCCTGAAGTCAAGCTAGAAATATTAAGAGAAACAGAGTCCCAGCCCTGCCACTTACTGGCTGTATGACCCTTAATTAACTGAGCTTCAGAGTTCTCGTTAGAAAATGGAGAATAAAAATTTATATTTAACATGGTTATTTTAAGAATTAAATGGCAAGATGCAGGTTAAAAAAAAAGAGAGAGAGAGAAACAAAATTTTTCCCAAGTCTAACAATATTTCTCAGTGTTTCTGTTACAAGACAGGGAGAGGGGCACCCCAAACTTGCCTGCTCTAAATAGGTTCTGCCATCCGCCGCATTAACACAAAACATGAGACTTTAATGGGAAGGAACTTTAATACAATTAGGAAACAATACAGGAAAGGCAAAGAATCTAGTTTCTAAATCAAGCACCCAAAGTTACCCATCCCCTCGTGGGTAAAACTCCATCCAAATGGGATTGGCCCAGGGCAAGGACCCAAAGCCTCCCACAAGTCTAAAGCATCTTCGAGTGGGGACCCACAGAAAAGGGTCAGAAACAACCAGACAAGCCCGGAAGGAAAAGAGCAAAATCAAAATCAAGATAAAAGCTGCCATTGTCTCCTCCCCACGGGTCTCACCCACATCTGTGTCACCCAGTCCACGACCAAAAGACAAGCGCAGTTTCTTCACATGTCTCTAGGCTCCATGTGCCTCCTCCAGGTTTCCTACTGGCTCCATCCTGCTTCCTTCCTTCCTCAGTTTCCTCTGCAGCTTCTTCTCTCCCTGCTCTGCTACACCCTCCCTTGGGTGGGGCAGGAAACCTGGACCCTCCCGCTTTCCTGGGGACCACCCTGTTACATTTCCACCTGTCTCAGCCCCACAGGGAGGAGCCTAGGGGACTGTGGAAACTCATGAAATGTCTGTCCATTTCAGTCAAATGGAACTCCTAAGAATTATCCTTGGGCAAATTACTTCTGTAATACTTGACTTCTGGGCCTCCCCAGTGGCGCCGCAGATTGAGAGCCACTCTGTGAAGCTAGCTGTCCGCAGCCTCCTCAGCGTGGGTTTGATTCCCACCAGGCCAGGGAGAAACACACATGGCATGGCCAACTTCTCCTGCCTCACCTGCTGCTCCCCTCAGTAGTGTATTTCGGTCACTCTGCCTGTTCTGTTCCCCACTCTGTCTCTAGTGAATTCTCTTACCTCCTGTGCCTCTCACCTGTAATTCAGTTCTTGTATAAATAAATAAATCTTAAAAAAAAAAAAATACTTGACTTCAGTTTTGTCCATTGTTTCAATGTTGGGAAATAGAAAATGGGTATTTAAATATAAAACATAGAGTTAAGAGGGAAGAAATACCTGCATATTAAGTGATAGTCTAAAAGCCTATCTGAAAATGGAATTTCTCAGAAATGCTGACAAGAAGAAAGGTTAAATTTTTTTAAAGTCTTGGGAAATAAAAGTCTAGTCTTTTAAAAACATCTCAGTCCTGGGACTAAGAGGTTGAATCAAAAGCATTATAATTAAATTTACTAATAACACAAAGTTATGAGGTATTGCAAGGGTGAAGTGACATATTTTTAAGATAACCAATTAGATTCTGAAGCTGGTCCTTATTTACCTGCTACCTGCCACTGCAGCTCTGGTTACCCACATATTTCCTTTAATGAGTTACAGAAGGTTGGCCTATAGACTTGTCTCAGCAGAGGTCTTAAGCAGAGGTCTCAGAGTGTGTTTTGAAAAGTATAAATATCTGCTCATGACTCTGTCCTACTGCCTGGAATTCCGTCATCAAAGGAAGGTGATACATCTACAAGGGCAGAACATTATCCATAATAGGATAAATGACATAGAGTGTGCTACCACAGGTAGTAGGTTTCCTGCTGCCACCAGGCAGAGACTAGGGCAGTCAGAGAAAGGGAAGAGGTAACTCTGATACATACCCATAACAATGAAACCAACAGTCAAATCCTATTCTAGCTCCTCATTCCTGGTACTCCCCTATTAATGCACATTGCCTCTTTTAGTTACTGCCCTGCAAGTTATTACAAACTGGCTTCTCCTTTACTCAAACTGAAATTTAAGGTCATTAAAGTAATTGCACCTAGCCTCCCTTCCCATTCAATTCAGACAAATAATTTGTGAATACTTTCTTCAGTCTGTTGAGCACTAGTACTAGTCATCTCTGGGAAATTTGAATGCTTCTGTTTTCTTCATGTGATAGTCTATTTTCCAAATATTCTGCAGTAAACACACATTTCTTTTATGAAATAAAAAAATCATAATAATGTAAAAGCAAGCAACAAAATGAAAAAAATATTTTCAATAATATCCTTAATTCCCATCTTCTCCTTGCCTCCCACACCCCAAGAAAATGAGCAGAAAGACATGTAAGCCAATGCTCAGAGAAGGAAATGTAAGATGAACAGTGAGAAACAACCTCCAAGCTAGGGGTGGCATTCATAGTCAACTTGATAAAAGGTGGAGTTTTCCAGACTCCACCCCTGGTCCCCTGGTTCTCTGAAAGGGGTATTGCTGGGAAGTAGGGGTGGAGCAGAGCCACCATGTGGACCTTAAAAAGACTGAGCACAGGTGGGTTGGGACAGCATCTTGCCATTTCTGGCCAGTAAATTCTCTTCTCCATTTTGGCTCTCCCTTTTCTCACTCCCAAAGTAATTAAATCCTTTAAAATTGTTTTCATTGGGCCTCCATGGTGGCGCAAGTGGTTAAGACGTAACCTATGAAGCATGCAGTTCAATCCCACGCAACCACTGCAGCATGAGTTCTATCCCCGGCCCAGGAGATACCCACATGGCACAGCAGACCTCTCCTGACTCGCCCACTGCTCCTCTCAGCAGTGTATGTCAGTCATTCTGCCTGTTCTGCTCTCCGCTCTGTCTCTGGTGAAACCTCTCACCCTCCCACCCCTGGACCTCTGGCCTATACTCCAGTTCTTGTATGCATAAATAAACAAATATTAAAAAAATAAAATAAAATTGTTTTCATTTCTCTCTGTGTGTCGGTCTTGTCATGTGTTCTTAAGCTCTCAGATGAAGATGCAAAACCGGGTAATCCCCTTTCCCATGGGTTTGCCTTCCAATAGCTATAAAAGTATAAGCGTATGTTTGTATGTTCCATTTGATCAACAATCAAAGAAATGTTAATTAGATCAATGATGCACCATATGAATTTGAACATCTATTATTGACGATGACCCAAAAATGATAAATTTGAGGAAAGTAAATTTCCATCGTAATGAAGAGATTTAAAAACTCATGGTTTTTGACTGAAGGTTTCCACTTCTTGGAACCTATCACAGGAAAGCAGCCCAAAATAGGGACAATGATTTATGACAAATATATACATCACAAGGTTATGGGTGCTCCTAGACTTCATGTATGTGTATGTTAGAGGAATTTATGGAATAAATCTTAGGGAACTGTGTACACTGAGTCACTTGAGATTTTTGAGTGAGGCTGAAAGAAGTTGAAAGAATTTATGCCCTGATGTCAAAACAGGGATAAACGAGAATCTGACCACAGAGTTCTGCCATATGTCCTCCCCATCTTCGTGGAATAAGTCTGATTCTGTATATTAGTCAGTGTTCTACAGAAAAACAGAACCAATAGAATGTGTGCTTTTATATATATTAGATAGATAAGATAGAGATTTAATTAATTAAATTCAGAATCAACATGCACTAGCTGTGTAAGAGGAGGTACACTGGCATACTCAACCAGTGAGTGACAAACTTCCCCCATTTCCACGCCACCAACATCTCAGATGCCTTGCACTCTCCCAGCATTCCAAGAACCATAATTCCTGAGTGGGAGGCTGCTGGGAATGAGGAATGAGCCACGTGCCCATGGTGTGTGGAGAGGAGAGGAAACAGAACATATAAGCAGGAGACTTCTGGTCTTTGTTCTTTGTGGCGTCAGTGCTTTGGCAGCCAACTTCAGAAACAATGACCATCATGATCTTGACCTCTTGGATGGATCATTTTGAATGTTTAGTCTCTTCTCTCCCCACTTTTTGTGCCCTGCCTGCCCTTCCTATCTGTAGGTACCTTAAACTCCAGCACCTCAACTCTGGGACCTGCCTGGTTGGGTATTTTCTCATGAGGGGATGAGTAATTTCAAAATTTGACTGAGAATCTGTTACTTGAAAGCTTGCTCTCCCCTCCCCTTCTTTTCTCTCTCTCTGTCTCTCTCTCTCTTTATTAAAAGCCTTTGATCACACCAGAGTCTTATTACTTTCCTCTGTGTGTGTAGGTGGTATCTATCCATAGAACTGGAAACATGGATTTTCCCCTGAACAGTTTGGAGTTCCTGGCAACCCCTCATTTTGCCTAGTATGGTTTGTCCTCCTGACTGGGAATGACCCTTTTGGTAACAGCTATTCAATTATTACACTAGAAAATTTGGGAAATACAGACACATAATCTAACCAGACCAATTAGGATTTCATTGGCAACAACCCCTACTAGAATAATCCATTGATTCAACTAGGACTTTTAAGGCAATACTGATCTGGTACTGATGGGATTCTGTAGAGTGTGGGGTCCTTGGGTTCACTCTGGGAAATGTTTCACCAGAGCTCCCGTTTCAGCAGCATGTGGCAAGTTCCCCAGGCAAGTTTCTCCATGAGACAGAGACGTTAGTCATATTTAAAGAATAGGTTTATAGGGAAAGGGACAGTTTTGCTAAGAAAGACCTGCATGGTTGCAGGCAGGCAGCCTTGAAGAGAGCAGCCTCCGCTGAGGGAGGTCAGTGAAGAGAAGTCCTGGCATGGTACAGGTCTCGGGCAGGCAGGAGGCTGCTGCCCTGCAGAGGGAGAGAGTTGGTGAAAAGAAGCACCTGCATAGGCACAGGTAGGCAGTGGGAGTGCTGCCCGGAGCCTGTGCAGAGACTGCACTGATATAGTCTCTTGTTTGGGAGGGTCTCCTCCTTGGGGGAGTGATTTGGGATAATCAGTGTTGCTGATTTGGGATGACTAGGCAAAACCAGGAAGGGACCAGAGATTCCAGGGTGGGCCCAATCTCCATGTCTTTACCCTCAGGCCTGTGCTCCACTCCCTGTAGCAGTCTGCTCCTGCTTGGGTCTCATGCCTTGTGATAAGGCACTGGTGCCTAAGGGTCAGGACCTCTACAGCTGGGTTAATGGCCATGTTATTCCCCTCTACCCCCACCTCCTTGTGTGAGTCAGGTTTTAGTCTTGTGAGGCCTCCTTTCCAGTTCTATTCTTGTCCTCCATCAGTACCTATAGTAAAATCATAGTTAAATATCAAAAATGTTATATAGCTATGCAAATGTTAAAAAATGTTTGGAGGGCCTCCTCTATTCACCACCACCATCCCCTTCAAATCTTTGTGTCTGAGGAAATATTCCTAATTCAAGAACTAAAACCAGGTTCTGTCTCTTCTATTGCAGTCAGCTCTCCTCTGTGGTCATAGTTTATTTAGCAAGGAATAATCAAATCATGGGCTGTAGAAAATTTTTAAAGAATTCCTCTGATAAAATATTTATCAAATAGGTATCCACACTCTATTTTATTACTTTCAATGACAGAATTAGCTATCTCCCAAGAAATCCAGCCATGCTTTTCAGCAGTTTTATTTACTTAAAATGTTTACCTGCCATTTCTGAATAGTTGTCTGCTGGATCTAAGTCTGCACTGTAAAGTAAAGTCTGTAGGAAAAAAATCTAATCTTCCATCCCCAAGAGAGTCCTTTGTCTACTTAAAGTAAAAACCAAAAGCTACTCTCTTCCTTTTCTCTTATCTAGCCAAATGCCTTCAAGGCCTGTTTACCCTCCCTCTAGCACCAATACTCAATGCAAAAGAAGCTGGGTCAAAAGGGTGAATAGGAGCTGAAATTCAGGTCATAGTCCTAGTGATAAGTGTTGAAACATGAGACTATAGCCACCCATAAGAAGGTTGCCTTTTAAATTTTCATGAAGGCACCCTCCTGTTCACTGGCCAAGGTTTCTGCCTGCAGAACTGCTATGCGTATTGTTGTTGAATTGATCCTGATTAGCAATTGAAATGGAGTAACTTATCCATTGAAAAACTTTGGCCACTTGTCAATGATAAACAGACACACTCTTAAGACAGATAAAAGCCTATCTGTGGCTTGAGGTCAAGCCCAAATTAACATAGTCCTTCTAACATACCTCAGAAAGTAGTGTAACAGGGTGGTCCCCAGGAAAAGGGGAGGTTTCAGGTTCCCTGCCCCACCTAAGGGAGGGTGGAGCTGAGCAGGAAAGTGAGAAGCTGGAGAAGATGCCAGAAAAAAATAGGGAGGATGGAGAGCCAGGAGACCAGGAGAAGGCACATGAAACAGAGAGACATGTCAACAAGCTACACTTGCTTTTTCGGTCTTGAACTGGTCGAAACAGAAGTGGGTGAGAGACCAGTGGGGACATTTACAATGGCAGCTTTTATCTTGATCTTGATTTTGTTTTTTCCCTCCTGGACTTGTCTGGTTGTTTCTGACTCTTACTATGGGGCCCCAACAAAAGGTGATTTAGATTTGTGACAGGCTTCCGGGCCTCAGTGGCCCAGCTTTGGGCCAACCCAGTTTGTTTGGACATTTACCCATAAGAGTGTTGGGGAGAAAGGAAGCCCTGAATGAACTCCACAGACACAAGTTTTATGGAATCCACCCCCACTCCAGGAGAAAGAGATTCAGGAGACCAAGGACTACAAATCCCATAATGTCATCATCACAGAAGGGAGTGTTATAGAGCAGCCCTGATATTGAATGGGTTGCCTGTCTATGGGTCCTTACCTGTGCGCCTAAAAGGGACGTATTAATACTCCACTACAGGCACACACAAAAGGTTAATAAAAGGTTTATCTACAAGGGAAAAGGAAATAAGAAAATGTACAACTCAGGGAGAAAATAGGGAAATAAAGTCTTTAATGCGTCCTACCTGATCCGACGACCTGGAGACCCAAAAAGCACTCTCAGAGATGGCCGGACGCTGCAAGGTGGCGGAGAGCCAAAATAGGGGAACGCTCCAAAGCCCACGTGTCTGGCTTTATACCAACCTGGCTGCTTAACCCCACCCTCAGGTCCCAGCCACCTTCCCTTTGGTGGTGATGGGATTTGGAGTTCCCAGTGTATTTGGTTTTGGCCTGGGGTGGGGGTGGAGCCCACAAAGCCTGTATGGAATTAGCTTTAGGACATCCTTTTCCCCCTAACAGGAGGATTACTGGGAACTGAGGGAGGAGTTAAGCCACCAGGTCTGGTATATAACCAGATTGGGGTAAGACCTTGGGTCTCTCTTGGCTTTTCACCAGCTCTCAGTGTGCTGTTGGGATTCCAGCTCAGCGGAACTGGTAGAACACATTCACCAGTTTATCTCCTTTTCTCCCTGAGTTATTCATTTCTTCATTTCCCCTTCTTATGTAAATAAATCCTTTATTAGCCATTTTGTGTATGCCTGCAATTGAGTCTTATTATGAGTACTTTTTTTTTTTTAAAGATTTATTTATTCATTGATTGATTGATTGATTGATTTATACATACATACAAGCACTGGGTACAGTCAGAAGCACGGGAGGGTGAGAGAATTCACCAGAGCCAGAGCGGGGAGCAGAGCCCGCAGAAGGACCGAAGTACACTGCTGAGGGGAACAGCGGGCGGCAGGAGTGGTCTGCGCGCCATGTGGGACCCTCCTCCGGTGACCGGGGAGCAGCCGGGGATCGAACCGGCCCTGCAGAGGCTGCGGGCAGCCTCGCAACCCAGCGCCCAACCGCTGCGCCACCGGGGAGGCCCTATTATGAGTACTTTTAAGCACACAAGTGGGGACCCACCGTCAGGCAACCCATTTCATACTGGGGTTGCCCTGTAGCAAGAGGATGGGTAACTTTGGGTGCTGGATTTGGAAACAATATTCTTTGTCTTTTCTTTGTTGCACACTAATTGTATTAAAGTTCCTTTCCATTAAAGGTCTTAATATGTTTTGTCTTGATGCGGCAGATGGCAGAACGTATTCAGAACAAGCAGGTTTGGGGGTTCTGGAGTGCCCCCTCTCCCTTCCCTGTAACAGTAGTATACCTATAGTAGCCAAATTAAACCAATCTGAGTTTTGGATTCTCTGTTCATGAGGTCTCTGATGTCTTCTCCAGATTTGCCATCTTTCTGATGTTATGCCTAGAGAATCAGAACTTCACTCACCAAGCAGTTGATACCAATGGAACTGTAGGTTTATATTGTTGTAATGTAGATTTCTTTCCCAAAAATCATATTGTAATTATATGTGACTGGCTTGAGTCACTAGAGTGAAGTTAGTCCTTTTGAGATCTGCACCTCATATTACTAGGACTTTATTTATCTGGAAAAATCACCTTCTTACTAAAGACATTTAGGGACCAGTGTTCTTTATATGACATGATGTCAAATTTCCCCTCTTTCCTAAACTTTTCTATTGCTTTCATCATGCCTGCTTCTTTACCTTCTCAACAGTGATTTTTTTCTTTATCTATTTTTACTTTTTAAAAATTATATATTGAAGCTAAGTTATGGAAGCAGCTTAAGTTCCCAAGGACAAATAAGTGGGTTAGAAAATATGTGGTATATCTACTCAATATGTAACAGGGTGGTCCCCAGGAAAGGGGGAGGTTCCCTGCCCCACCCAAGGGAGGGTGGAGCTGAGCAGGAAGAGGAGAAGCTGAAGAAGAGACTGAGGAAGGAAGCAGGATGGAGCCAGGAGACCTGGAGGAGGCGCATGGAGCCTAGAGACACGTGAAGAAACTGCGCTTGTCTTTTGGTCGTGGACTAGGTGACACAGATGTGGGTGAGACCCGTGGGGAGGTGACAATGGCAGCTTTTATCTTGATGTTGATTTTGCTCTTTTCCTTCCGGGCTTGTCCAGTTGTTTGTGACCCTTTTCTGTGGGTCCCCACTGGAAGATGCTTTAGACTTGTAGCAGGCTTTGGGGCCTTGTTCTGGGCCAATCCCATTTGGATGGACTTTTACCCATGAGGGGACGGGTAACTTTGGGTGCTTCATTTAGAAACTAGACTCTTTGCCTTTCCTGTATTGTTTCCTAGTTTTATTAAAGTTCCTTCCCATTAAAGTCTCCCATGTTTTGTGTTGATGCGGCGGATGGCAGAACCCATTTAGAATAGGCAGGTTTGCGGGGTTTGGGCTGCCCCTCTCCCTGTCCTATAACAAATACAGTAGTACTTAGCTACAAAAGGAGATGAATTCTTGCTGTTTGTAACAACATGGATAGAACTGCAGGGAATAATGTTAAGTAATATAAGCTAGAAGGAGAAAGACTAAAACTGGATGGCTTCACTTATATGGGGACTATAGGGAAACAAAACAAAGAATCAGGCAAAACCAAATCAATAATAAACCCTAGAAATCTGACTGTGGAACTAAGACTATATGATGGTGGGGGTAGCAAATGGGGGGTGGGAACAAGGACTAGTGGGAGGACTGTGGGTGCCCTGGTGGGGGCATGCATCTGAGAAGGTGTGATTTTGTGCTTCTGAATCACATGCAGTGTGGTAAGCCAGTTACCTCAATAAAAAGTAAATAACTACATAAATACTTTTGTAGCTAAGTACTACAAAGCCATAATCATCAAAACTGCATGGTATTGGAACAAGAACAGACATACAGACCAATGGAATGGAATAGAAAATCCAGAAATAAACCCACAGATTTATGGTCAACTAATCTTTGACAAAGGAGCAAAGACTATGCATTGGAGCAAAGAAAGTTTATTCAATAAATGGTGCTGGGAAAACTGGGTCGCTACATGCAAAAGAATGAAGCTTGACCACCACCTCACACCATACACAAAAATCAACTCAAAATGGATTAAAGAACTAGACATAAGACCTGAAACCATAAAATATATAGAAGGAAATATAGGCGAAACACTACGTGATTTGCACATCAAAGACATCTTTACAGACACATCACCCAAAGCAGTGATAGTGAAGGCAAAGATAAACAGCTGGGACTATATCAAATTAAAGAGCTTTTGCACAGCAAAAGAGACAATAACAAAAACAAAGAGAAACCCCACCAACTGGGAGAACATTTTTGCACCCAACACTAATGATAAAGGACTGATCACAAAAATCTGCAAAGAGCTGATGAGTCTCAACAACAACAAAGAAAATAATCCAGTCAAAAAATGGGCAGAAGAGCTTAAAAGAAACTTCTCTGAAGAGGAAATGCAAATGGCCAACAGGCATATGAAAAAATGTTCAACATCACTTGTCATCAGGGAAATGCAAATCAAAACTACCATGAGATACCATCTTACACCAGTGAGAATGGCACATATTAAAAAAACTAGCAACAACAAATGTTGGCGAGGGTGTGGAGAAAAAGGAACTCTTCTGCACTGTTGGTGGGAGTGCAAACTGGTCCAACCACTGTGGAAAGCTGTGTGGAGATTTCTGGACCTACTAAACATAGAGCTTCCATATGACCCAGCAATTCCACTCCTAGGTATTTACCCAAAGGACACAGAAACATCAATTCCTAAGAACACCTGCACCCCTATGTTTATAGCAGCACTGTTTACAATAGCTAAGCTTTGGAAACAACCCAAATGCCCAAAAATAGATGACTGGATCAAGAAGATGTGGTACATATATACCATGGAATATTACTCAGCATTCAAAAAAGATAAACACATGCAATTTGCTGCAACATGGATGGCGCTGGAAGGGATCATGCTCAGCGAAATAAACCAAAAAGAAAAAGAAAAATACCGGATGGTCTCACTCATAGCAGGAATCTAGAAAACTTAAATAAGGGACCAGGAAAATGAATAACTATAAGAAAGTGAAAATCAAAATCAACAAAAATCTATGAACCAGAGACACTTTTAGGGGGGCGGGGGCGGGAGGGGAGGGATTGGGGTCAGAATGGGGGGCTGCAATTGTATGGGGAATATAACAATAAAATTTATAAAATAAATAAATAAATAAATAAATAAATAAATAAATAAATAAATACTGGGGAAAAGCTATACATTGGTACATGATATATTATACTTTTATCACCATCTACATTACTCCATAATTTAACTCTTTAAAAAACAGCTCTTGGGCCTCCCTGGTGGCTCAAGGGTTTGAGCACAGCACTGTTAATCTGTCGGAGGCCTCTGCAGCATGAGTTTGATCCCCCTGGTGGCCAGAGAGCTACCCACATGGCACAGCAGACCTCTCTTGTCTTGCCCGCTGCTCCCCTCAGCAGTGTATTTCAGTCAGTCTGCCTGTTCTGTTCTCTGGTCTGTCTCTGGTGAATCCTCTCACCCACCTCCACACCTGTGTCCTGGGTCTATCTTACTTGCTATTTAACTCAACAGGTTCAAAACTTAACTGAATGTCGTTATCTCCAAACCAAGTGTTTAATATATTCTTATAATTACATCACCATGTATCCAACCAACTTGAAAGGAAACTTGATCATTTCTTGATTTGTGCTTCTCCTACACTTTCACATTCACTTGATCCCCTACTCCAGTTGATTTGGTATTTGTGGTGTCTTACAAACCTTTTCTACCCTCTAGTTTACATTTCAATGTCCTTGTTCTGTTGGAGAAATAGTATGTCCTGAACTAACTTCCACCCATCAATGTTTTATGGATTCCACCTCTACCCCCATGCCTAAAAAAGATCCCAGGAATGGAGAACTGCAACTCCCTTCATGCCATGAGTCTGCCATGACTCTTGACTTCTTGAAGGGGGTATTGCTGGAAATGAAGGATGGAGTTGAACAGCCATGTATGGTATAAAAATGAACAAATGTGGGCCTAAGGACTCTTGGTTTTGCCTGCTTTCAGTGTGCACCAGGGGTCCCAGCTCAAACAGTGTTATTAGTAGGATGTATTGACCAATTAATTTCTCAATCTCTCCCTCTCTCCCCTCCCCCCTTCTCATTTTCCTTATAAACAAAACTTTTATGAACCTTTCTTTGTGTGCCTGTCCTTGCATCTTGTCCTGAGTTTCTCTGAAGCACACGGCCATCAATTTTCCTTTGGAGTTGCCCTACAACAGCTCTAGTGTAGATTCTTTTTTAAAAAAAAAAAAGATTTATTTATTTATGCACACGAGAGCTGGGGTACAGGCCAGAGATGCGGGGGGTGGGGAAGAGGATTCACCAGAGACAGAGTGGGGAACAGAACAGGCAGACTGACTGAAACACACTGCTGAGGGGAGCAGAGGACAAGGCAGGAGAGGTCTGCTGTGCCGTGTGTGTTGCTCCCTGGCTGGGGATCGAACCCGTGCAGCAGTGGCTGTGGATTGCTTCATAGTGCGGTGCTTAACCCCTTGTGGCACCGGGGAAGCCCTCTAGTGTAAATTCTTACTCTGACTCTCATGACTCCAATCCAGTCATCCAATATGTCTATTAACAATAAAGTTTGCTATCTATACTTCATATTAATTGGGCCTCTGCCATGCTTTAAAGGCTCTTTGATGGTTTTCCGTTTATGTCAAGGAAAAATGTTCAATTCATTTGACATCAGCATTTAAGAATCATTAATTCTAATACCCATATGTACTCCACAGTAGAAACATTGTAGATTTCTGTGACTGTGCTTAAGATGTTTCTCACTCCTTTGTAACTCTGGTGCACCCATCTTCTACTACTAACTTTGTTTCTAGTTCATATTGTAACTGTTATAGGTGGCCTTAAATAATAACCAATAGCCACCCTACATAATCAAGGTAGAAACTAGTAGTGTAACAGGGTGGACCCCAGGAAAAGAGGAGGTTCCAGGTTCCCTGCCCCACCCAAGGCAGGGTGGAGCTGAGCCAGGAGAAGCTAGAGAGGAGACTTGGGTAAGGAGGAAGTTGGATGGAGAGCAAGGAGACATGGTGGATGCATGTGACTCAGAGAGACATGGGAAGAAGCTGCACTGGCTTCTTGATCCTGGATTGGTTGTAAAAGATGTGAGTGAGCATGCAACAGGGTGGTCCCCAGGAAAGGGGGAGGTTCCCTGCCCCACCCAAGGGAGATTGCAACAGGGTGGTCCCCAGGAAAGGGGGAGGTTCCCTGCCCCACCCAAGGGAGGGTGGAGCTGAGCAGGAAGAGGAGAAGCTGAAGAAGAGACTGAGGAAGGAAGCAGGATGGAGCCAGGAGACCTGGAGGAGGCGCATGGAGCCTAGAGACACGTGAAGAAACTGCACTTGTCTTTTGGTCGTAGACTGGGTGACACAGATGTGGGTGAGACCCATGGGGAGGTGACAATGGCAGTTTTTATCTTGATGTTGATTTTGCTCTTTTCCTTCTGGGCTTGTCTGGTTATTTCTGACCCTTTGCTTTGGGTCCCCACTGGAAGATGCTTTAGACTTGTGGCAGGCTTTGGGGCTTTGCTCTGGGCCAATCCCATTTGGATGGACTTTTACCCACGAGGGGACGGGTAACTTTGGGTGCTTCATTTAGAAACTAGACTCTTTGCCTTACCTGTATTGTTTCCTAGTTTTATTAAAGTTCCTTCCCATTAAAGTCTTATATGTTTTGTGCTGATGCGGCGGATGGCAGAACCCATTGAGAATAGGCAGGTTTGCAGGGTTTGGGCTGACCCTCTCCCTGTCCTATAACAGATTTGGCAACCACGAAGATTTAGGACAGCCATCCGTGGTTAGTCAGCCCCATGGGTAACAAGCACTCTGTGGGGAGGTTAACAATGGCAGCTTTTATCTTGATTTTGATTTTGCTCATTTCCTCCCAGACTTGTCCGACTCTGACCCTTTTCTAAGGGTCCTCGCTGGAAGGTGCTTTAGACTTGTGGCAGGCTTTGGGGCCTTGCTTTGGACCAATCCTGTTTGGCTGGACTTTTACCCACTAGGGGATGGTTAACTTTGGGTGCTTGGTTTGGAAATGATATTCTTTGTCTTGTTTGTATTGCACACTAATTTTATAAAAGTTCCTTTCCATTAAAGTTCTTATGTTTTGTACTGATGCAGCAGATGGCAGAAACTATTTAAAGCGGGCAGGCTTGGGGTTTCTGGGGTGCCCCTCTCCCTGCCCTATAACAGTAGTAAAGATAAATTGTGAATAGATTAAGTATCCTATGGAAATCTTTAAATTTTATTCTGATTTGTTTTTCTGCCTTTAAATATCCTTACAATAAATGCCTTACTTCTACTCTTTCTAGACAGTTTAGTGGCAAATGGCAACATCATATATGAATGTTAATTGTTTGTGAATTTGCTTATTTAACACGTTGTGATTTGTATGTATTTTCTTATGGCAAGAGCATTTTCCTCCTGTTTTACAATGTCAAAGATTATAGAATTAAAAAACAATTGTATTTATTTATGCATACAAGAACTGGGGTACAGGCCAGAGTTGTGGGGTTGAGAGGATTCACCAGAGACAGAGCAGGGAACAGAACAGGCAGACTGACTGAAATACACTACTGAGGGGAGAAGAGAGGAGAGGAGAGTCAGGAAAGGTCTGTTGCACCATGTGGGTCACCTCCCTGGCCTGGGTTCACTCTAATGTTGCAGTGGCTGTGGATACCTTCATAGTACTGTGTGTTTACCACTTGCACCACCAGGGAGGCCCCTGATTATAGAATCTTTACATAAAGCAGGAACAACATTCTTTTAACTATGTTGGCAAAAACATTTCCTAATCATTTTCCTTCAAACTAACATTGGAGGTTTTTAACCTGTGAAGAAGTCAGGTCTGAATCTGTTTTAAATTTTCCTCTGCGATGTTATGTTGAAGTATTAAAATGGTTTAATGAAAAAAATTAAAAATAAAAGTTCTTATCAGCAGCAAGTTTGCTTGACTTCTTGTCATCAAATATTCCTAACATTAGAAGTAGAAACACAGTAGGCCAAAAGTCTCCTTAGGGTTCAAAATAAAAACTAGTGGGGCCTCCCTGGTGGTGCAAGCAGTAGGAAGCTATCCACAGCCTCTGCAGTGTGAGTTAGATCCCCAGCCAGGGAGCTGACCCACGTGGTGCAGCAGACCTCTCCTGACTCTTCCGCTGTCCCCCTCAGCAGTGTACTTCAGTCAGTCTGCCTGTTCTGTTCCCCACGCTGTCTGTGGTGAATCCTCTTGATGGAGTTTTGTAGAGTGCAGGGTCCTTGGATTCACTCTGGGAAATGTTTCACCAGAGCTCCCATTTCAGCGGCATGTGGCAAGTTCCCCAGGCGAGTTTCTCCATGAGACAGAGACATTAGTTATATTTAAAGAGCAGGTTTATTAGGGAAAGGAAAAAAAGACAGGTTTGCTGAGAGAGACCTGCATGGTTGCAGGCGGGTGGCCTTGAAGAGACCGGCCTCCGCTGACGGAGGTCAGTGAAAAGTCCCAGCATGGTACAGGTCACTGGCGGGCAGGAGGCTGCTGCCCTGCAGAGGGAGAGAGTTGGTGAAAAGAAGCACCTGCATAGGCACAGGTGGGCAGTGGGAGTGCTGCCCCAGTCTGTGCAGAAACTGCACTGATACAGTCATCTTCTGTTTGGGAGGGGTCACTCCTCTGTAGAGTGGCCTGTTTGTTGCTGATTTGAGATAATTAGGCAAAACCAGGAAGGGACCAAGATTCCAGGGTGGGCTGAATCTCCATATCTTTACCCTCAGGCCTGTGCTCCACTCCCTGATCTGCTCCTGCTTGGGTCTCATGCCTTGTGATAAGGCATTGGTGCCTAAGGGTCACGACCTCTACAGCTTGGTTAATAGTCATGTTATTCCCCTCGACCCCCACCTCCTTGTGAGTCAGGTTCTGATCTTGGGGCACCTCCTTTCCAGTCTTTCTATTCTTGTCCTTCATACTCTCACCCCCACACCTCTGGCCTATACCTCAGTTCTTATATGCATAAATAAATAAATCTTTAAAAAATAAAATTAAAGCTAGTAATAGGAGGGTGGTCTGAGTCAGATACAAGCCTAGAATTCACCAGGGTAACAACATTTTTCAGAAGTTATAGAAATTTGTTCTCTCTAACACTCAGCACTCTCTTTCTTGAGCAACTTAAAAGTAAACAAATAATCAAGCACAACCAGAAATTTTGATGGTGCGGCACTGACATTCATTCATTTACAAATAGTTTCCAAGTTGCATTAAAGTTTCATGGTTGTGTTACAGGGCAGGGAGAGGAGCACTCCAGAACTCTCAAACCTTCAGGGCTCCTGGCTTACCATCCTCTTGCTTCCTTCTCCACTCTCCTCTCTAGCTTCTCCACTTCCCTCTTCAGCTCCACCTTCCCTTGGGTGGGACAAGGAATGTGGAACCTCTCCTTTCCCTGGGGCCACCCTGTTACAGTTAGGGTAGCATAATTATTAGGAGAAAAGGTTTTGCTGCACAGATGCATGTATAGAGAGTAAACAACCTTTCTTTAAGAAAAAACTTAAAGTTTGTCCAAATTATTAGTTCAACACCCAGCTGGCTTCATTTTTATTTTGAGGATTCAAGCCTCAATGAGGAAGAGCAACTAGGGAAATGCCACTATCAGAAGGCTCCAGGAAGTCATAGATACAAAGTGAGAAGGAAGCCTGGATTTGTTATAGGGCAGCCCTGATACAAAACGGGTTGCCTGACTGTGGGTCCTCACCCACGCGCTGATTACACTGCGAGTCCTGCAGACCTAGTGCGCTTATGGTGACCAACGCAAGGGATGTTAATTTGGGCTGGCGGGTGTAACTTGGAAACCACGTTGGGCGCCAAACTGTTATAGGGCAGCCCTGATACAAAACGGGTTGCCTGACTGTGGGTCCTCACCCGCGCGCTTAAAAGGACTTATCAATACTCTACTATAGGCACACACGAAAGGTTAATAAAAGGTTTATTTACAAGGAAAGGGCAAATGAGGAAATGCACAACTCAGGGAGAAAAGTGGGAGACAATGTGTTAAATGCGTCATACCTGATCCACCAATCTGGAATCCCAAATGGCACTCTGAGAGCTGGCCGCAAGCCAGGAGCTGTGAAGCCAGGAGGCGAGCGAGAGAGCGAGCCCCCCAAGGCCCACGTGGTTGGTTTTTATACCAAACCTGGCTGAATTCCACCCTCAGGGCCCAGCCACCTTCCCTTTGGTGGTGACGGGATTTGTCTTTCCCAATGTCTTGAAGGCTTTGGTCTGGAGTGGGGATTGAGTCCACAAAACCTGCATGGAATTAGCTCAGGACATCCTTTCCCTCTAACAGATTGAGGGAGACAGTATGTGAAAATGAAAGAGTCTGAGACTTCACAGATCAAGAAGGAAAGAAACACAATCATTGCCAAATTGGTATCTCATTTCCTTTGTCCTTTCTATGGAGTGTGTCATTAATATTGATGATATTTTAATAGTATTTGCCTCATTTTGAAAAAGACAAGTCTCTAGAGTTTGCTTTCCATTGTTACCAATCAATGAGAAGCCTGGGGTCAGGTTTTAGCTACCTAAGAAGACAATGAAACCATCTAATTGTGATTAGTCTGAAATATAGCCTCAAAGTCTTTAAGAATCTGATTCAATCCATCTGTTTGAATGGCAAGCATCCCATTACCTTATCTGAACTCTAGTATTCTTTAAAGGATGTTTTTCAAACTACAGATTAGGACCCATTAGGGGTCATTAAATCAAATTAGGAAATTGGGGCCAGTGTTATTTGAAAACAGAAATAAAATAAAATTAAACAAAACAGAAAAATCTCCTATACATGGAAAGGGCAGTGTAGGATCAGCTAATCTATATTTGATATCTAAGTGACTTTAACAACAACAAAATTTCCTTCTCATTCATACAAATCACGTGAAGGTAGCTTCTTATCTGTTTCTATATCAAAATTTCTCCAGTTTATATGCTCCCATTGAACAACATCACAAGGCATGAGTCACACTTAAAGATATGCCTTTGCCCTATAAAATTGGAAATACTCCATTGCTAATTTGTGGAGGAAAACATTTTCCTTATTTTGAAGAATTTCAATGCTGGTGAAGAATTGCTGGTATATTAGTCTGAGTTTCTGATTCCTTTTGCTCAGATTATGTATCCTTCATTTTCCTTTGATCTTTAGTCTTAGTATCTGCCTCTAACTAGATGTTTCTATGGATTTAATTTTCACTTCTCCCGATTCACCACCAATTCAAATCTTGAAGCTTTAACCCTTGATGTGACTATGTTTGGAGATAGGGATTTTAGGAAGCAATTAATGTTAAAGAAGGTCATAAGGGTAGAGTACCAATCCCATAGGACTAGCGGCCTTATACTGTAACAGTGTGATATTCATAGAAACGGGAGTCTCCAGGTTCCCTGCCCCACCCAAAGAAGGTGGAGCTAAGCAGCGAGGGGAAGCTAAAAAAGACTGGGAGAACACAAGCAAGGAAAGTGGAAGAATACCTGGAGGAGGCAAGTAGAGCAGAGGATGTGAAAAAGAAGCCGTTCTTGCTTCTTGGGCTTAGACTTGTACCAAGGATTTGGGGGATGTAGATGGAGACCCTTGAAAGAGACAGAGACATGGATAAGAGCTCTGTGGGGAGGCCAATAATGGCAGCCTTTATCATGACTTATCTTTTGATTTTGCTATTTTCTTCCAGACTTGCCTGGCCCCTTCTGCCTCTCTCCTATGGTTACCCCCCATAAGGTGCCTTAGACTTGTGGCAAACTTACAGGCCTCAGTGGCCATGCTTTGGGTCAACCCTGTTTGGCTGGGCATTTACTCATGGGTAATTGGATGTTGCATGGGGAAACTATTTTAACTGTATTTTTCTCTTTTGTCTATTTCACACTAATTGTCTCTTTATTGCACATGAATTGTAGTGAAGTTCTTTTCTGTTGAGGGCCTTACACACTAAGACTGTTTTGTCTTTATGCAGTGGATAGCAGAACCCATTTAGAGCATACTGATTTGAGGGTCCCAGAGTGCCCCCCAGTCTGCTTCCTAACAATAAGGAGGAAGAGACTCCAGATGGCATTTTCAGCACATACATAGACTTAGCAAAGACCATCCCAGCACATGAAGACCAAGACTTTACTATGCTAACACCTTAATACTATACATCTATCCTCCAGAACTATAAAAAAATAAATTCTGTTTAAACCAACTAGTGTATGGTACTTTCTTATGGCATCCCAAAAATAGCTAAGATAAATGTTACCTTGGATAATCAATAGTATTAATAAAGTATTAAGCTTCTCTTTATAGATTCCCTTCACCTATTGAAAGCTGAGTTTAATTCTTATCTTTCTGTCATTAGAGGACCTTGCATAAAAACTACATACATCATAATCTATTATCATTACTTATACATGCTTTCTCTCACCTAAAATGTAAGTTCCAGAAGAGTAGAAATCAGTGCAAAGATAATGGTGTGTATACATGAAATAAATGTAGGATCTCTATAAGGGTAGCTGAAAAATATCATTTATTAAGAATTCAGTTAGCCATGGTATGAATATTATTTACCTGAATATTCGCAGTAACCATAAGGTACAAATGCTATCTCCATTTTGCAAAGCTTATAATAGAACCCTAAGGTCATGCAGTAAAAATCAGTGGAACTAAGATTTGAACAAATACAGGTAAAATTTCTAGGAATATTTTCTTTTAATATTTAATTTTAGACTCCTTCTCTTCCTTTTCCCCTTATCTTGCCAATGTTTGGGATTGGTTCCAGAACACTTGCAGAACCTTAATCACCAAATCATCTCTTCATTGCTTACAGCTCTGCTTTTCCATATTCCTGTTCTTTCAATCTCTTCAGCTTCTGTTGCCCAGGTCTTAAACCGTTGTCATCTACATTATGGAGCTGACATCTTGATTTCAAAAATGCAATATTATAATATTGAGTACCTTTAATTATTTAGCAATATTTTCCTTATTGTGCTAGTTTTATAAAATAGCTAATAAATCAATTTAATTAGATATAAATATGCTTGTTCTGTTTTCTTTTAAAAACTATAATCTGATTCTTTTCATTGTATTTATTGCCATAAAATAACCAGCTAAGAGATGTTATTAAATTGCTTAAATTCAGTGGGTTTATGTAATCAGGTACAGAAATGCATGCCATCACAAACCTTTAATTAATCTTCCCACTTATAGCAGTGACATATGATATGAATTTCTTTGATTATTGAAAAGCAAAGACAAAGAAAATAGTAGGTTCCTTAAAACCCATACATATTTTAGTGATTCAGACAATGCACAGCAATATAAATAGATTAATAAAATTAAAAATGATTCATATTCATTCCCTGGTGTGTTAAACTTTCTTAACAAAAGCATGATGCTAAAGGCTAAAAGAAAGCATTATAGCTGAAGTTTTATTTTATTTTTTAAAAGATTTATTATTTATTTATATGTAGAAGAACTGGGGTGTAGAACAGAGGTGTGAGGGGTGAGAGGATTCACCAGAGACAGAGTGGGGAGCAGAACAGGCAGATTTACTGAATATATCATTTTAAAGCAAGTTTTTCATTTAATTTGTCCACAAAACATGTTGCCTTAAAATACTTAGGCATCATTTTTGGTTGAAAGCAACCCATAGCGAGTCATATTAACTGTTAAAAGTACATTAAAGTATAAAACTAGTAATAAACCACAGTAATATTTTCAATATAAATCTTTTCCTGATCACTGGTCATGCTGGTTATCTTTTTCTTTGGGTAACCATGTTTATTAAATAAAAAATCTCCAAGTTTTTAGCTCAGAAATATTCCCACTATAGAGTTCCAAATAAGTTAATAGACTGTTGTAAGAACCATGGGAACAATACAGTATAAATTGAAGTCATATATAAATTGAAGTCACCATTTCAATTAATCTTAGCTCATTTCTAACTTTTTCCCCCCCAGACACTTGGATCAAGAGTTGTATGGAGAAAAAAATCAAAACCAAGAAATCACCAAGCTGTCTAACTAATGTATTCACTATATTTGAATATACAAAAAAAAAAAAAGAATTCCTTTTATTACTACAAGCATTGTTATTACTGAGCCAGTTACTCCTTAATTGCTTGGGAGGGTTTTAGGTGGCTTTCTGCTCAACCTGTGTCTTCTCAAGGAATGTAAATTAATTACAAATATTGGCTATCCACAAATCATGTAAATCTCATTCCATGGAAAAGTCATATGTAAGCTTCCCTTGCTAAGAATGTATTCATTCTAATTATTATTCTAGATTGTTCACACTACTTTTCTCTTTCAGTCATTCAACATATAACTTTTGTGTGTCTCAAATGACAGCTGTGTTTACCATAGGAAAATCAAAGTAAGAACACATTTTTTTTTAAAGATTCTTTTTTTTTTTTTTTAAAGATTTATTTATTTATTTATACAAGCACTGGGTACAGTCAGAAGCGCAGGAGGGTGAGAGAATTCACCAGAGCCAGAGCGGGGAGCAGAGCAGGCAGAAAGACTGAAGTACACTGCTGAGGGGAGCAGCGGGCAGCAGGAGAGGTCTGCGTGCCATGTGGGATCCTCCTCCGGTGGCCGGGGAGCAGCTGGGGATCGAACCCGCGCTGCAGAGGCTGCGGGCAGCTTCGCTAACCCAGCGCTCAACCGCTGCGCCCGGGGGAGGCCCAGTAAGAAGATATTTCTACAAGCATATAAGATGGCAAACAGTTGTTCAGTGTATCAGGAATTGTATTTAATCTTTACAACAATTGCTCCCTAGGTTAGGTGTACACCATCTTCAATTTACAAATGGGGACAATAGCAAAAATAAACTTGAGTGTCAAAAAATTTAAATATTAAGTCTAAAATCACAAAGCTAAAAAGTTACAGCATATATTCATATCAAAGCTAGTTCTATGTAGCTTTAAACTTGTGGCCCTTTTATTATTGTTTTCTGATTGTTTTTATCAGTTTAAAACTACAAAAATCATGTTAGCAGGCAGAATGAGGGGCACCCTGGGAACTCTAAGCTTACACACTCTAAATGGGTTCTGCCATCAGCCACATAAAGACAAAGCATACTCTAGTGTGTAAGACCTTCAACAGAAAAGAGCTTTAATAGAATTAGTGTGCAATAAAAAGAGAAACACCTGAAGTTACCAACCACTTGCTGGGTAAACGCCCAGCAAAATTGGGTTGGCCCAAAGCAGGGCTACTGAGGCCAGAAAGCTTGCCACAAGTCTAAGTCACCTGTAGGGAACCACAGGAAAGAGACAGAGGGGCCAGGAAAGTCTAATGAATGGAGTTAAGTCAAAGTATAAGTCATGATAAAGACCTCCATTGTCAGCATCCGCAGGGGTCTCTCAGCCACATCTCTTCCAAGTGGCTCCTTCTGAGTCTCCCAAGTCCCTGGTGCAAGCCCAAGAGTGAGAAACAAGAAGCCTTCTTCACATGTCTCTCTGCTCCTGGTACCTCCAAATCTTCAATCCCAAGTGCTTTTTAGCTTCCCCTGGCCATTCAGCTCCACACTTCACTAGGTGGGGCAGGGAAAATGGCACTTTGCTTTTGTAGATTATACTGTTAAAATTACTGAATTTATTTAGTCTGTAGGTTTCCTCAAACCATCCTTATTCGTTATTCTAAAATACTAAAAAAAGTACTATCTGTTTGCCTTAATTACAGACATTTGATTTTTTTTAAACAATTAATTCTATTTCAAGAAATTTTAAACACTAAATTACCACCGGGGATTTTGTGCTATAAGTATGTTTTTACTTTCCCGACACACAGAGAGTAAGTCCTCAGAGATCACACCAGAACTACCCATTTTCCAGGTCAGACAAGGGGAAGATGGGTGAAATAGCTGGACTTTGAAAGGGAGCGTGGTCATGAAAAAACAGGACTGACGAAGATCCAAAAAGTACTCTTAGTCATTCTAAAATCTGAGTGATTTTTAACACACCAGGAAGAAATGAGTCAACATGGAAGAATGTAAATCAAAAGGGTAGGAGCAAGAGGAAAAACACAGTCACTTTTATGTAAATTGAAAGATCAGCTTTGGCCAAAAAAAAAAAAAAAAATCTGGGAAAGATCTCTCTCCTGCACATCAGCAAAACTCAGGCAGTTCCTATTTGTTTTCATTCCCCTGTCAGGAATAATTTTCCTAGACTAGTGGGGCATGTAGGACTAGAATAGAAACGGGATAAACTGAATCTCATCTTTGCTATAAAATCACAAAAGGTACAAAGAGGCAGTATCATTTTTCTTTTGTAGCATTTTTTTTTTTTCCTTGAGCATTCTTCAAAACTGCCATATGTGCTGGGCTATACTCAAAGGCTAAGGCTAAGACTTTTCCAGGCTCTTTCTAGATTTAAATAGGAGGCTGGAAGCCAAAAGGTCAATTATTTCTTATTTTGTTAATCTCCTATGACAATAGAAATGAATCCGCTATTATTTTCAAATGTTTTTCATTACTTGGAAAAAATAATGTTTCATGGCTGGATTTTTAAAATAAAGATGTATTAATTTTAGTTTATTAAAACTTCACACTAATTGTCAAACTAATGGTTCACGTTTTATATATTGCATTCTTTCTTTCTTTTTTTTTAAGATTTATTTTATTTATACAAGAACCAGGGTACAGGCCAGATGCGCGGGAGAGTGAGAGGATTCCCCGGACACAGAGCCGGGAACAGAACAGGCAGACTGAAGAAATACACTGCTGAGTGGGGCAGTGGGAGAGACAGGAGGGTCTGCTCACAATGTGGGTTGCTCTGAGGCTGGAGGGATTGAACCAGCACTGCAGAGGCTGCAGAGAGCGGACAGCTTCACAGCTCTGTGCTTAACAGCCAGTGCCACCAGGGAGGCCTTGCATCATTTCTATTTTAATACATAGTTTTATATGGGCCTCCCCAGTGGCGCAGCGAGTTGAGCACAGCACTGTGAAACTGTCTGCAGCCTCTGCAGCACCAGCTCCATTCTCTGCCAGCCAGGGAGATTCCCACATGGCGAGGCAGACCTCTCCTGTCTCATCCCTTGCTTCCCTCAGCAGTGTACTTTGGTCCTTCTGCCTGTTCTGCTCCCTGCTCTGTCTCTGGTGAATTCCCTCACCCTCCCGTGTCTCTGGACTGTACCCCAGTGCTTGTATAAATAAATAAATCTTAAAAAAAAAAGATTTATTTATGCATACAAGAACCAGGGTGCAGGGGGTGAGAGGATTCACCAGAGACATAGTGGGGAACAGAACAGGCAGATATGCTGAAATACACTGCTGAGAGGAGCTGTGGGTGAGTCAGGGGAGGTCTGCTGAATCATGTGGGTAGCTCCCTGGCCGGGATCGAACTCGTGCTGCACTGGCTGCAGATAACTTCATAGGTTGCGTCTTAACCCTTTGTATCACCAGTGAGGCCCTATTTTAATATATAGTTTTAGATCCTTTATTTCCATGTAATTTTATGAATGAGTATATGGCATTTAAAAAACTATCCAGGAGTTTTTGGAAATTTAAAAAGGCTATACCAATGATCTCCTATTTTTAAAAATTGTTTCGTTTATTTTTTTGTTAAGGTACCATTGGTTCACAACACTCTATGTGACTCAGAAGCATAGATCATCCCTCCTCAGGTGTATACCCCAATACCACGCCACCACCAGGGTGCCCACAATCTTATTTTCAATGGTTCCCCTATAATTGCCATTCTTTTGTCAGCAAATTGAAAACCCAGTTTATTCCTATAATAATCCCTGAAGTCATTCTTTATTACTGTTATAACAAATGTCTACAAAATTAGTGGCTTAAACACATAAATTTATTATTTCCCACTTCTGTGGGTCACACCAGGTCAAAATCAAAGCACTGGCAGGCTGCCTTTCTATCTGGAGATGCAGGAGGATCTGTGTCTTGATCATTCAGGTCTGGACAAAATTCAGATTTATGCAAGTACACTACTAAGCTCTCTTTTTCTTACTGGCAGCTGGGCAACCCATTAGCTCCTATAAAGTCCCCTTTCCAGTCCTTGCACATGGTCCTTTATCTCCCAGAATCGACAATGGGAATTTGGCTCTTTCTCACATTGCTGATTCTCTGGTCACAGTCTGAAAATTTTCTCAGATTTTAAGGCTTCATGTGATTAGATTGGGTCCTCTGAGACAATCTAAGAGAAGTTCCCTATTTTAGAATCCATAGGTTTAATCATATCTACGAAGTTCTTTTTACTTTGTAAGGTTATATATTCACAAGTTCTGAGGATAAGGATATGGGTATCTTCAGATGCCATAATTCTGCTACTATAGCTACTCCCTGTAACAGAATAATGTATTCCTTCAGAAGAGTCTACCTTTCCCTTAATTTTCCCAAAGAAGGTGTATCATTGCCCCAAATTTATATACCAGAAGTTGAAGATACAGTCAAGACTCACTTCCATCCACTTCTCTATGCCATTTCTTAGACTTGGCTTGTCTACCCTTATTTACTTTTTCTTCCCTTTTTGAATCTATGTGACTCTGTTAATATTCTTACCATAACTTCAGGATGTTCCCCTTCATGTTTGTAGTTCTTGAAACCTGCCCCAGATTTCCTTTAGACCTGCCATTCCTTATTCCAGTATATTTAGGTTTTGGACCAAATTTGATACACTTGCCCCTAATTCAATTTTAACTAAGCCACACCTTAGCACTTAGAGTGTTTAGAATTCTTTAGTCTTTAAATATTAGAATTCAGACCCTACCTTTATGACTTTTATTGTTGCATTTTCCCACTGTCAATCCTGTATTACCACTAAATCTACTGCTTAACTTCATCTAAAATCCCAGGTCTAACTTCTCTAATCATTCATTTGAATCAGACTCATTCATTTTTTGAAGACCGATTTAATTAATTAATTTATTGATCAGGCATTTATTTAAGACCTATTCTTTGCTATCTATTTTTAGATAATGCAAATTTTATAGAGAAATACTCCTGTGGTTCCAAATCTCACTGAGTTTGTCTGGTTTCAGCTTTCTATTCAGTCTTATCCCCATGAAAGGTTTCAATTTTTCATGCATAAGTACTCAAAATTTTCTTGACTGCTTGACTTTGTGCTAATTCCATTGTACAATTAGTGAACAAAATATAGGTTCTGTCTGTGTTTGTCTAAGTCACTTAAACAGGTAAAACAATAGATATTACATATTTGAATAAATAAATGTGGGCAGGCCCTAAAATTCACATTCTCTTTTTAAATCCACTCACTTTCTCTTTTTTTTTTTTTAAGATTTATTTATTTATGCATACAAGAACTGAGGTCTAAGCCAGAGGTGGGGGGGTGGGGAGTGAGAGGATTCACCAGAGAGTGGGGAGCAGAACAGGCAGATCTACTGAAATACACTGCTGAGGGGAGCAATGGGCGAGACAGGAGAGGTCTGCTGTGCCATGTGGATCACCTCCCTGGCCAGCCAGAGATCGAACTCATGCTGCAGAGACTGGCAGTAGCTTGACAGCGCTGTCTTTCACCCCTGTGCCACCAGAGAGGCCCCTAAATTTTACCCTCGCTTTCTAAATCAGTCTGTCAAGGACAGTCATGCCCAGATGTGATTTCTCCAAAGACTGGTGTATATAGCAGTTTAGGCCAATGCTCACTAATTCACTTAGTTAATTTAAAACTTTTCCTACAATGATTATTTTAAAAATTTCCTACTTTGGGCCTCCCCGGTGGTGCAGCGGGTTGAGCGACATTATGTGAAGCTGTCCACAGCCTCTGCAAGTGCGGATTCGATCCCGGCCAGTCAGAGAGAATCCCACATGGCACAGCAGACCTTTCCTGTCGCGCCTGCTGCTCCCCTCAGCAGTGTATTTTTGTCTACCTGTTCTCCCTGCTCTGCCTCTGGTGAATCCTCTCACCCTTCTGCACCTCTGGCCTGTACCCCAGTTCTTGTATAAAAATAAATAAATCTTTAAAAAAAAATCCTACTTTTCTTAAACAATCCACATATCTCTACTATCAAACTGCTCTATACATCAAGAATAAAAAATGATCAGCAGATGCAAATTAACTCAATTTCTTTAATTTATTTCTTCTAAATTAACTGACAGCCCTCCTGCATTTTTGGGTAACTCCAGCACCCACTGTAGGACACTGCCACTTCCTAAATATTTTTGTACTTGCTTCCTCAATTACCTACCTTATCCTGGATCTTCCATGTTTTCTACACCATTAACTACAAGTCTGATCATCTCCTATGCTAATGAAAACTTTCCCATTCATTTCTTTTACTCCCTTCACTACTAAATTTTTCTGGAAAAAATTATAAACTTCACTTTCTCATATCTTATTTCCTTTTAATCCTTTAGGATTTTATGACTGCCCATAAAATATCATTGCAATAATTATTTTAAAGGTCATTGAGAATCTATTGGTCACTTTCAGTTTTCATACAGCTTGATCTCTCTGTTAAAATATACTATTAATAATCTTGCTATTTTTGGAGCTTTCCCTTGGTTTTCATGACTGCTCTACCTTCCTGACTGCTGGTTTTGGTAGCAGTCTACATGTATGAGTGTTCTATCGAAGTCTTATTCACTGACTCCTTTCTTTCTGCCTGTCCTACATCCAATTCACCATAATTTCTTTGTCTTTTTAAATTTTTATTTATTTTTTTAAGATTTATTTATGAAGGCAAGAGCAGGGGTACAGACCAGAGGTATGGAGGGTGAGAGGATTTACCAGAGACAGATCGGGGAACAGAACAGGCAGATCAAAGGTAGTACACTGCAGTGAATCAGGAGAGGTCTGCTGTGCCATGTGGCTTGCTCCCTCACTGGCGGGGGTGGGGGTGGTGGTGGGGGTGGGGTGGGGGGGGTTGGGTGGGAAGTGTATATATTTAAATATACCACCAGTATTAGTAAGAATAATCCTGGTGGGGCCTCCCCTGTTTAGGCATTTTATATTATGACAACTCTGCTCATACCTAGTATCTGGACATTTGCTTAAAGATTTATTTATTTATGCATATAAGAGCTGGGGTATAGGCAGGAGGTGCTGTGGGTGAGAGAATTCACCAGAGACAGAGTGGGGAACAGAACAGGCAGACTGACTGAAATACACTGCTGAGGGGAGCAGCGGGTGAGACAGGAGAGGTATGCTGTGCCATGTGGGTTAGCTAATTGGCCAGGATCTAACTCAAGCCTTAGAGGTGATAGTGCTAAGACTTAACCCCTAGGCCACTGGGGAGGCCCCTCACCATAATTTCTTCTAACTCTTGGTCTCAAGGAGGCTTGCTCTATTTGAGTATGTAAGTGAAGACCTGCATGCTGCATCAAGTCTGTATCTCTAGTAATGATATCTTAATAGATACCCAGATAGAATCCCTAAAATAAGCCATTTTTCAACTTTTGCAGGGGTTGGATCAAGAGTACAAGTGGAAATGCTATCTTTCCAAATGCTTTAAGTTATAAATCAAGGTAACTGTTTAATATAGTCAATTTTCCATTCCGACTATTATGTCTCTATAACAACATATAAAGTAAGGTATCAATTTAAACATTTCAAATTTTTACCTTAGAATAAAACATGAGGGGATTTCCTTCCAGGCCTGTCCCCTCTCCTTTTCTTTTCATCTCCCTGCTCGATCTAGCACGAGGGCCCCATGTGTAGGCATGGCATCCCCATATTTCAGTTGTAGACTGGATCCATTTTATCTTGGGGATCCGCTGCTGGTCTATTACATTAAGAAGGTACAGATTATGGATTGCTGAATGAGAAGGTATAAGTCACCTGCATGGTGTCAACAGGCAGTTCCCTTAGCATCTAACCTCCCACTTTGGGGAAGTGAAAACCCTAAGGTAATTTTGATTGAAGTTGGAGTTTCAATACACTCACACACACACATACACACACACACACAGGCATAAGCGCGCACGCGCACGCGCACAGAGGAATTCACAAGGTTTGTTACTTGCAGAACCCAGAATGGGAGTAGTGGGAGGTTGGGAGTGCAATAAGCCTCCATCCCTGGTCACCAGTGAGAAAGATGGTAAACACCTAGCACTTATAAGGTGGTTGGAATGGAGTTTGCTCACTCTTGTGGGCTCAACTCTAAGTGGTTATTTTAAAAATTCCTCTGGAATAACAAACATGGAACTAATGATGAGAATCCTAATCTTGGGTCCTTATCAAAATGTCTGGACTTGGGTGTCCCTGGTGGCACAAAGGGTCAAGCATCAGCACTATAAAGCAATCCACAGCTACTGCAGCATGAGTTTCATCCCTGGCCAGGGAGCTACCCACATGGTACAGCAGACCTCTCCTATATCACCCGCTGTTTCCCTCAGCAGGGTATTTCAGTCAATCTACCTGTTCTGCTCCCCTTTCTGTCTCTGGTGAATTCTCTCACCCACAGCACCTCCTGCCTATACCCCAGCTTTTATATGCATAAATAAATAAATCTTTAAGCAAATGTCCAGACACTAGGTATGAGCAGAGTTGTCATAATATAAAATGCCTAAACAACTCAAAATAGCCATTTCTCATTACAAGTACACTGGTGAACAATTGATCACTGAGTATCTCTTGGGAATAAAGGAGACACAGTGGGGGATAGACCTGATGAAAAGGCTTGCATCAGTCTTTGAAGTGGTCTTGGGTCCATTTGCACATGATTATATAAGTTGTTGGGTACCCAGAAATGATATAGAATGAGTGGGAGAATCTAGATATGTCATAGTGGTTTCTCCAATTTTCCTTTTTTCCAATCTGATTTTTTTCATCAGGATTATTTATTTATTTATTTATCTATTTGTTTGTTTGTTTGTTTGTTTATACAAGCACGGGTACAGTCAGAAGCTCAGGGGGGTGAGAGAATTCACCAGAGCCAGAGTGGGGTACAGAACAGGTAGAATGACAAAACACACACTGTTGAGGGGAGCAGCGGGCGCGGCACGAGAGGTCTGTCGCGCCATGTGGGACTCTTGCCGGCGGCCGGGGATTGAACCTGCACTGCAAAGGCTGTAGACAGCTTCCCAGCCCAGCGCTCAACCGCTGTGCCACCAGGGGAGACCCCACCAGGATTATTCTTACTAATACTGGTGGTATATTTAAATATATACACTTTCCTCTACCTAGTCACACAGTAAGAGAAATCAAAGTCACCTTCAATCCCTTTACCTTCAGAGTTAATTTGGAGTGAAATTGACTTAGAATGAAGTTTATATCTTCAGTTTGATTTGTACACTTGCCTTTTTGTCTTTTTTTTTTTTATAAATAGAACTGTAACTGTAGGTTCATTGAATGCATATTAAGTTGAATCTCAGTAATATACTTTCAAATTAATGTTTGTTTAAAACATTTCCATGTCACCTTAACCTTCTTTCACAATTTGCAAATACTGATCTTCAGTTTTCTTATCTATTTCTAATTCTTATTATTTTCTGACTCTTTTCTCCAATAGCATAATACATGCATAAATAGATACCTATTTGAAATCTCTAAAGCAGAATGACAAAATACTTTGCTGCAAAATACTCTGTGGATGCCAAAGATTGAGAATAACATTACATACGCTGATGAGTTATGCTGAAACTTTTCTTCTCCCTGGTAATTCTTGATCAGATTTATGTAAGAATATAAATTTTGTATATTTGCTTTCAAGGTTAACAGTTCTCTGTCCTCAAAGCATATCATTGATAAATGAAGTTAGCGCTTATTACTATACCACTGGCAGAAATTGATAATCATCTATGTCTAGTAAGTAAGTGCTTATTTTCAAAAATACCAGAATTTAATAATTCAATCTCAAGAAGCTATCTGTTTTTTTTTAATCCCATTTATATCCTCCTCTCATGTTTTCAGGTTGCTGAATAAGGGCCAGGGAATTCATGGCACGTACATTTTAAAATTTTGGCTAGAGAGTTACCACGTGATTGTGAGACTATCATTTCATTGCAATTTTTTTTAAGAGAACAAATCAGGAAACTATGTTAGTTTCATTATCTATGGCACATATACTGAATAAAAAGATTTTAATAGTAAATACTGACTTTAAATCACTGACTCACAGATTGGACAATAATTAAAAGACTTCCATTCATATTTTGCTAATATTTTACTTTATGACTTGAGTGGCTCATTGGTTTTTCATATTATGAGATAGTAAACATGTTGAAAATACTGTTATTATTCCAAGCTGTTTGAGTCTAGAGAGAATTTAGTCTTGCTTTTCCAGAGAATCTCTGGCTATCTCTATTATTTCACATCCTCAGTAGCTAAATCTCATACAGAGGTAAAAGGAAAACAAACAAAAGATAAGAAAATTATGAAACAAATTATCATGTAATATAGAATTGTCCTAAATGCTACTAAAGCAGTATGAGCCACAGTACATGTACAGAAGTCATGGACTATTTGCCATAGCAGAACAAGTCTTAGAATTCAGAGGGATTTGGCTACAAATCTTTTCTCTTTTACCAGATGATTTACACTGGGCAAATCACTTTACCTCTCTTAGCCTCAGTTCCCCCATCTATGAAATGGTGATCAGAGAATTTCTCATAATTATAACAAAATCTATAATTATTTCAAAGAGTCATTAAAAATGTCTGCTATTAGGCACCTCCCTGGTAGCATAGAGGTTAAGTGTCAGCACTTTCCTGTTATCACCAATGCAGCCTGAGTTCCATCCCTGGCCAGGGAACCCACATGGCACAGCAGACCTCTCCTTGTCTCACCCGCTGCTCCCCTCAGCAGTATAGTTCAGTAGATCTGCCTATTCTGCTCCCTACTCTGTCTCTGGTGAATCCTCTTACCACCTGAACCTCTGGCCTATACCCCAGCTTGTCTATGCATAAATAAACAAACAAATAAATAAATAAATAAACAAACAAGCAAATAAATAAATCTTTTTTTAAAAAAGACTGCTATTAAACAGTGAAATTTTACAATAAGCAATTTACAAGTTCTTAAAGCCAAATGACAGCAAAAGACAAAATTTAAGCATCATGAAATATATTTCTTAGAAACTAATTAAACAAACTAAAAAGTCAATAATAATCCAACAACATAGGAATCAAGATAAACATTTACGGGGGTCTCCTGGTGGCACAAGGGGTTAAGCACCGCACTGTGAAGCAATCCGCAGCCTCTTCAGCACGAGTTCGATCCCCAGCCTGGCAGGGAGCAACCCACAAGGCGCAGCAGATCTCTCCTGAGTTGCCCGCTGCTCCCCATGGCAGTGTACTTCAGTCAATTGGCCTGTTCTGTTCCCTACTCTCTCTCTCTGGTGAATCTTCTCAAACCCCCGCATGTCTGGCTTGTACCCAGCTCTTATATTTATAAATAAATGAAGCTTTAAAAAAAAAAAAGATAAACATTGACTATGGCAAAGAAAACTACAATTTCATTTTTCCTTTGAAAGGTTTGGTTATTATATTGAGAACAGATTATGGTAAGAGCAAGATGACTGTGGCAAGTTTATTTCTCTTATATGAAGAAATCCAGAGATAAGCATCCCAAGATTGGTTTGGGGATCTCAAAAGACATTAGAGACCCAAGCTCTTTCTGCTTTATAATCCCTGAACATTGATTACATTCTCACAGTCACAAGGTGCTTACTAATTGCCATCACATCTACATCCCAGCAGGAAAAGAAGGGAAGATAAAGTCAGCTCCTTTAGAAGTCTATCTACAAGTCTCACACACCACCTGCCATTTACATTTCATTGGCCAAGTTTAGAGACATGGCCATACTGAATTTCAAAGGATACTGAGAAATGCACTTTTCAAAGAAGACATGCTGCTGCACAAGTAAATATCAGGATTCTCTTATTTAGTTAAAAGGTGATCATGAATATTGGGTAAGCAACCAACAGAGAGTGTCCACGACAAATCTTAGGCCACACAGAAACATATTTGGAAGGGAATATGCCTATATAGATATAAGTAGAAATGAAGCAGAAACTGAAAGTAAAATTAATAGATCCAAAAAGTTGCTAGATTTTTTCTTAAAGCGAAGTAAAAAATGACTGACAAGGCTTATCAGAGAGAGAGAGAGAGAGAGAGAGAGATAGAAGAGAATGCAAGTGAGAGGAAACAGAAATAAAATACTATTAGAAAAAAAGAGATATAACTGAAGTTATAGGGCAGATTTTTTTAAGAATATGGAAATGTTACATGAAAATAGATGATAAAAATTGAATAATATTTAAATAATAATTTTGAAAACCTTGAAATTTATGATATTCATAGAGAATATAAATTTCCAAAAATGAGTCAAGAACAAGTCTGAATAGATCAAAATACATAAAATTTTACATTTGAAATTCAGTTCCTTGTAAGTTAAAATTTGATGGACAAAAATAATCCACATAACTAAGTGTAAAATATCAAATAACTGCTAATAAACTTTCTATGGCTAAAACAGTAAAATGTTTTATCTATCATCTCTCTATCATCCATCTAATTATATCTGTATCCTGTGTACTAAAATCCTAAATTTTGTCTATTCATCAATGTCCATAATTTATGGTAAAGTACCAAAATAATGATTTCACAATTTATTGAGGTATAACCAAAATATGATCTATTGATATATGAAACAAAATTCACCAATTTTAGTCATCATTTTGATGACTTTCAGTCATTAAAAGTAGTATAGCACAACCAGATGTTGGAACATTTCCTTCATTTTCAAAATCCCTCACATGTTCTTTTAGTAAACCCCTTCTCTCCACAGCTGCTTTCTCTTGTTCTAGGTTCACCTTTACTAGAATTTGTATAAATGGAATGATACAGAATGTAGTTTTTAGTGTCTCACAACTTTCATTTAATATGATTCTGAATTCCACCCATTCACATAAAACTTTCTGATTAGATCTACTGTACTGAACTGAAATCTTTTCTTTTTTCAAACATAGTTATAAGTGATTTTTTAAAACTAAATTATGTAACTTCTTTAAAATATATCTCTGTAGCTTTAAAATATAAAATATATTTTAAAAATTTTAAGGTAAATATGAATGAATATTGATAGAAGTTTCTATCTTAAATTGGAGCCCTTTATAGCTGAGAAGTAGGGAACAGAAGTGAAAATATTCAGCAAATGAAGATAATGATAAACCTATCTGTCTTCTCTTTAAAAGAAGATTCTAAATTTTAAGCACTTCGGGGTTGGGTTCTAGGACTATTCTATTTTTATTCATAGACGGAAAACAGGTCTGAATCAGGGATTAGGAAAGCTTACAGGTTATTAGGAAAGTCCTTTTTAGGAAAATCTTAGCTATTAGTCTGCTGCTGAGAAAGTTGGCTCCGTTCAAAGAATCTCTTAATTATCTCTCCTATTGCTGAAGCTGCAGTTAACATATAGAAAGGAGTGTTCTTCCCTTTAATGAATTCCCAAATGCTGTGGCATTTATTAAGGAAATATTTAAGTAAAGCCATTGTTCAGAGGATATTTTCTTTCCTTACTACGCCACCCCTGCCTCAGCTTATTAGTTTCCTAGTGGGAGGTTAAAAGAAATCCATGAGAATATATTATATTCTCTGTCTGGCCTTATTCCTTACTTAACTTTGTACTTAACTGGTACAAAAATAAAAAATAGGTTCAAACCCTAGTGGGCATTGATTAAGAAGACTCTTAAATAGGATACAAGTTGTTTTGCTCTACTAAAATTCTGTTTTCTTAGTCCTTTCACTTAATCATTACTATAAGGAAAATTAAAGTTCATGAGTAGTCATTTCTTTTTGGTGTATATTTATATAGTATTTAAAACAAGTAAGGCTTGGTTTCACTTCAGGGCTACAAAGATGAGTAATACAGACTTGGATCTTGGCCACATAAACTTAGTCTACTTTAGAACAAAAGACAAATATGCACTTATATGACGTGCTAATTGCCATATTTGGGAAACATACCTGATGAGTGCTCATCCAGACTTGGGAGATCAGTTCCAGAAAGCAAGTGTGTGGATCTGCTTTTGGTAGAGATTAGGTGAATTTAATTAAAGAACAATAATTATTGTGATATAGTTGTACATTTTGAGTGTGTAGGAGTGAAAGTGAGATGATAGATATTTTCTCTTTGGGGATGCTGCTATAATAAGAAGAGAGTTAAATTAATCCATGCGTGAATTACATTTGCAAAATAAATATTGAGCAAGAAGGTTAAAAATATTGGCAAGAGAGTTATTGATTATGAAATCCAACCTAGTAGAACCATTAGTCTTCAAATAGTCCTCTTCTCAGTATGAGGCAAATCTAATCACAACTCTTTCTTGACTTATAGTTACATCCTGATAAGCCTATCATCAGTTAAAACTACTGTAAGATAAAAATGTACTTAAAACATCTAGTCTACTAAACATTATAGTTTAGCCTAGATTACCTTAAACATATTCAAAAAACTTATAAAAATCATGTAACACTAAGACTGTTTTACAGAAGAGCATCATGAAGGAGTATTGTACCACATTTCTCTAATCCAGAAAAAGATAAATATTTAAAATTCAAAGTATAGTTACCACTTAATGCATATCACATTCACACTTCTGTGAAATAGAAAAACTGTAAGTCAAACCATTCTAAGTCAGGACCATCTGTATTATACATATAGATATATTAGCAGCATTTTCTTATAATAAATTCATTTAGTAGGTAATATTTCCATTTTTAAAGATGAAGAAGTTAGCTTCAGAGAGTTTTAGCTGGTGTATTAGACAGGGTTGTAAAGAGAAAAATATGTGTGTGTATGCATATATATTTCCCATATGTATATATATGTTTTTTGTGCAAGTATGTTTATACACACACACACACACATACATAGATATTTGTTCAAAGGAATTAATTTACACAATTATGGAGGCTTACAGGTCATATTATCTTCAAAGTGATTTAGCAAGCTGGAGACTCAGGAGATCCCATGGCATGGGTCTAGTTCAAAGGTAGCAGGTGTGAGACGGTGGGAAAACTGATGTTCCAATTAGAATCTTTAGGCAGGAAGAAGTTGATATTCCAATTCAAAGGCAGTCAGGCAAGAGGAATTCTCCCTTACTCACAGGAGAGACTGCATTTTTGTTCTATTCAGGTATTCAATTGATTGAACGAGGCCCACCCATATTAAGGAAGGAAGCTGCTTTATTCATCTATCTACTTGAATATTAATTTCATCCATAAACCCTCATGAACACCAAAATGATGTTTGACCAAATATTTGGACACTCTTTGGATCAATCAAGTTGACATATAACATAAAACATCAGATTTGGTAAGTGGTTTCAGCACTTATTAAGAAAGTAGGTAATACTTATGATAAATATCTGTGAAGGTAAAGCTTAGTTATAGACAGCTTAGTTATAGCAGTAACTCAGAGGGATGAGTCGGAAAGAATCTTTAATTAAACATATTTTTTTATAACTGACATTTTTCATTCTTTTTTAATTGAGGTAACATTGGTTTAAAACAGCATATGTGATTCAGGGGACTAGGATCACACTTCCTCAGACATACATCATCATGCATCATCATCATCCACCACCAAAGCACCCCTCTCCCTTTACCATATGCCATTGACTTCTCTTCCTACCTTTGTCCCTAACCATACCCTTCCCTTGGAATAGCCTCAGTTCTGCAGTCATATTTTTAGGCCTTGTATTGGCTTAGTTTAATCAGCTCCTGTGTTTTGTTTTGTTTCTCTGTTTTCCACATATTAGTGATATCATATTTTTTTCTCCCTCTGGCTTATTTCTCTTAGCATAATTCCTTCTAGTTAAATCCATATTGTCATAAATGGTAAGATTTCATTTTTTTGGGGGGGGGCTGAGAAGAGTCACCAGATACAGAGTGGGGAACAGAACAGGCAGACTGACTGAAATACACTGCTGAGGGGAGCAGTGGGTGAGACAGGAGAGGACTGCTGCGCCAGGTGGGTAGCTCCCTGGCTGGCTGGGGGATCGAACTCATGCTGCAGAGGCTTCAGATTGCTTCGTGGTGCTGTGTTTAACTCCTTGCACCACCCAAGAGGCCCAAGATTTCATTTTTTTAATATATGTGTAGTATTTTATCATGCATATGTTCCATATCTTAGGGGGACATTTTTATCAAAGAGAGTAAATGTTAGTATATGTATACATGTTACATGTATACATGCTCATGGAAGATCCAGAAGAAAGGCAAAAATTATGATTCAGAAGATATCATATGTACAGGTCACTGATTTGATTCCATGATCAACTGTTAGGTTGAGATCCTACATCATAATTTGCAACCAAAACCCATTTAGTTCAGGACCCAATCTACCTTTCCAAACTTAACTATTTCACAAGTTAAGCATCTCTAATTATTCTAGTCAAGTCATAAATTTATGTGGGCCTTTTGGTCTTTATACTCATATAAAATCATTTCTTACAAACCTCCAATATAGTGAACTCTACTTTATTCTTTGAAGCTTAATTCAAGTATTAGTACCTCAGTGTGGCTCATCCGAAATTCCTGTTATTAAATTTGTTACTACCGTCCTTGGTACTCTGAAAGTAGTTCACATGACCTCTTTTAGCTCTGATCCCATTCCATTGTAATGTTTGTTTGCACATCTGCTTTTCCTATTATATTACTTTATTGATGATTGGGCAATATATTTTCCCTTTTTTAATCCCATTATCAAACACACTGCCCACACCAGTGTTGTTTCTCAAAATTTATTTTAATGAGTAAAAATAAGAATTAAATACAACTGGCTCATTTAACTCTCAGGACATATTTGCATGTAGAAAGAAATTCCAATATTTGCTAATCACTATTATACCATTTGAAAACTTGCCTCCAGAAGCACACAATATCACAGAATGTAAAATGCCCAGGGTCAATAAGACAATGCCCTTAGGGTTTAAACTAGCACCTAAAGGTTTGCCTGATCATTACTGGCAGTGTACATTCACTTGCTTGGTCCCCCAATATCAGATGACCCTTGAAGATGGCATGAGGATCCCTAGGCTATTAGTGATTCTATTGAGAGAGGCTGTATCTTTTCCATGGAGCTATGTAGAAAGATTAAATTGAGGAACAAAGCTTAAAGGACCCACCTGAGGCTAAAGAAAGTGCCCACATTGGAGTTCTACCGGGACTGGTCCCATTTCTGTGTTTGGAGTATAACCCTCTTTATTTCAGTAGAGTTGCTAATAATTTAAGCACTTAAAGTAATAAAACAGAAAATATAAACAATGTTCTTCCCTATAATAGACCTTTTCCATGGATGTCAATTCTCTGTGACAATTTTTCTTCAACAAGCTGAGAGAACTAATGAAAGATGTTCTCACATATATAGTACCTATTAGTGCTAAATCTGATGCTGGTATACCATGCCCAATGTAAGACTTATACTTTCTATTTGAGATTTATAGCCAATTTTGAATTTGCTGCTGTTGCTGTTTGTTTCCCATTCTATTTCTCTGGGTTAGCAAACCTGTAAATAGTTTACATGAGG
This sequence comes from Talpa europaea, assembly GCF_964194135.1. Lineage (NCBI taxonomy): Eukaryota > Metazoa > Chordata > Mammalia > Eulipotyphla > Talpidae > Talpa > Talpa europaea. The sequence continues at coordinate 44,365,247 of NC_140069.1, forward strand.
GTTCAATTTTTTAGTCTATTTCCTTGTCAAATTCTCAGGCTTTGAGCCTTCTAAAATGGCAGGAGTAATCAGAATTGGACTTAGACGATGGAAAATGGCCCTTGGCAAAGGTGTAACTGGAACTTTCTCTCCTATCCCTTCTCTTTTCCCCTTTATCACAGAATTTTCTGCAGTAAAAAGCCCTTGCTATCTCAAAAATTGGTTTCCCTCTATTATTAGGAGGTCAGTTGGACAACTTCACCCTATATAATGGTTCATTCAAAATCTGAGTTATTTAATTTCTATAATAGTCCAAACTATCTTTGTATAGGCCTATAGTTAATGGTTTTCTCTTGAGACTCAAGTAATTCATATTTTATGTGAAGTAACTTAATTTTATGATGTGTCTGGTATAAATAGATTTTTTTTCTTCTCTCCTCTAAAACAATGACAATTTGATTTTCTATTTATGGTAACATTAATGCAATCTCCTAGAATTTAAGCACATCATTTCTGTCCAGTTTCTAACAGTAATCTCATTTGCTAAGCATTGGATTAAATGCAGTGTTTAATACAGATCTAATGCCACCAACATCAAGGAGAGTCTTGACTGAGTGAGTAAACAATCATAGGTGAAGGAGGAGTAAACAATCCTCACGATGACATTTCATCTTTGTCACACTTTCCAATTGATAAACTACCATCCACTTAGCTTCAGAAAAGTTGTAAAACTGCCTCTGTATACAAGCACAAAGGTGCATATTAGATTTCCATTTTAAGTTCTATGAATCTCATCTTAAAGATCCTTAAATACTATTAGTTTGAAAGGTGTAATGTTTCTTATTAAAAAAAATCACCTAAAAGCTTGTCATTAATGATACCCATACACTCTTTCTCACCGCCAATATTGCTGTCAATCAGGTAAATTAGTGCTAAGAACAGTGCTGTGCTCAAATAAAGCAGACTGGGCCTGGAAGACTTCATTCTAGTTCCATTGTTCTTAGGTACCACGCTGCTCTGACATAATGGCAATGAAGCCGAATCTCTGACATTGTGCATTTTAACTAGAATATTTTGACATTCTATTTTACTTGTTATACTCATGTCTAAGGGAGGAAAGAGAGGATACTTTGTATTTTGCACCAAAAGAGAATATAATATTTTACAAGTCACTTTAAAAAGAGTTAGTCAAATTCAGTTTTAGAGAATCATACATGCCTACAAAAATGACCCAGAAATACGCGACCTATGCTAGCTCATAGTTTCTATTTCAACACTTTCTTCCAGCTAAGATCAATGCATATTCTCCCACTGACTCTGTAAAATACCTCTACCAGATTTGGGGGGTATTCCTATGAAAATCAGCCTGGACACATGGAACTTCTGAATTCCAAGGGAAAAATATTTATGATTTCTTAATGCAAATATTGGAATATCATCACAACATTAATGATACTCTGCAATTGATGTTCTTTTCATCCATTCCGACGGTTAGCTTTAAGAGCTTACTCAGTGCCTGGCTCAGCTAAGGACTCACATGAATGCTGACTGGCTGGGTTTCAAGTTAAATAAAGTAGGATAGGGGCGGAGCAACATGGCGGCGAGGAGACGCTGCGAGTAAGATCTCCCATTAAAAAAAGTTAATAGGGAGGAAGAGCAGCAGGTCCCAGTGAGAACTGGGACATGGAAGATAAACGGGTGACTCCAGCAAACTACCCAAAGAAAAAAGTGGCCATAAAAGAGGACCAGAAGGGAGGGAAGCGCAGAACCCTGCTCCCCTCCCCCGCCCACAGAGGCGGCACTCTCCGACAGGCAGAGAGGAGGAAAACAACAAACTAAAAGGACCAACAAGAACAAACTACGCAGCAAGCGGGACTGTGAGTGGAAAGGAACTATTGCAGCCACCACACCCCGTGAACGGGAGCTGAGGCGAACCCTGCAGGATTCGCCGCGGCGGTGAGCGAACGGCTCCGGGCGCCATTAGAGAAGAACAAAGACCCCGGGAGACATGCACACAGCCCAGGCTGCCAGTAAGCTGGTAAGCTTGCGCGGAAAAGCGGCACGCTCAGCGCGCTTGAAAAGCAAGTGCAGATCACGGCTGCCCAGGTCCCTGCGCCTGCGACCTAGGCTTGCGGGGAGACGCGCGGAGGTCCTCACTGAGGTGAAGGACCCTCCCTGAGTAAGCAGGAACCAGGCGCCCAGGCACGGGAGCAGGGTGCAAAAGGCGCCATTCCCGCGCCACTGAACTGGGCTACAGCCCGCGTCCTGGAACTGAGGGCTTTGAACTGAGACCCGGGGCACGAAAATTCGGGGCGTGGGTTCTCCACGACGGTGGGGAACAAGGCAGACACAGCACCCCAAAGCTGTTGAGGTGTACCCTACCATTCCCGCTCTATTCCCTGTCCCACGGGGTGGGGGGAGGCAAAAAACAGCCCCCCAAGGACAATAGGAGAGATCTCTGGCGCCACCTAGCGACCAGGAAAAAAAGTCACTAACACCCCATAGAACAGGAAATTTCTTAAGACTGCTTGAAAAGGGCAGAAGGCTTCTGGAGGACCCAGTGGCCAGCCGGGAAGTTATTCCACACCAGGCCCCTTCCGACCAGCAGTCTGAGCCCACAGAGGGAGCAGGCACCCACGTCTGGGGCAGACCGAGTGCGCAGAAGAGTGTGCCTGAAACCAGAGGCGCAGGGACTGCATCCCGCTTCGCCATTTGAGAACAGGGACATTTCTTCAGTAAAAACTGCCTAAAACCAGCAGAAAGCTCCCCCAGAAGACAGAGATGGCTCCTGGAAGAGCCAGAGGGGAGCGGAGAAGTTCACCCAAGATGCCAGTCAGTCTGAGCAACACAGTGTCCCAACGCATAGGACAAATTAGAAAACAGACAGTAGGGAGTAGAAGAACCACACGCAACCTAACAACTCCTCAGGAAAGAAGCACACCACAAAAAGAAAACCACTCCCCAGATTGCAACGACAGCAACTTGGAAGAACTTCTGAGCCTTCCAGAAAGAGAATTTAAAATTGCCATGATTAAAAAAGTGATAGATCAGAAGAAGGAAATTGAGTCCCTAAAGAGGGAAAACAATGGTCAGAAGAATGAAATTGAGTCCCTAAAGAGGGAAGTAAAAGAAATGCAAGAGATCAAAGAATTAATGGAGGAACTAAAGAACTCCGGGAAAAGCAAGGAAAGCAGAATAGATGAAATGGAAGAACGAATAAGTTCTCTTGAAGACACAGAAATAAAAAGAACCAAAACAGAAAAGGAAAGAGAAGTACGAAGGAAAAAGAATGAAGAAAGACTTCGGGAACTATCTGACTCCATGAGGAAAGGAAATATAAGAGTTATAGGAATTCCAGAAGGAGAGGAGAGAGATGTAGGAACAGAGAAAATATTCCATGAGATAATTGAAGAGGACTTCCCAAATGCGAAGAAGGAGCTGAAAATTGATATAAAAGAAGCAAGGAGAACACCAAACTTCCACGACGAAAGGAAAAACACAGCAAGACACATAATAGTAAAGCTCCCAAGAATCCAGGACAAGGAAAAAATAATGAAGCTGACAAGAGGGAAGAAACAAATAACATTCAAAGGAAAACCAATCAAGCTGACATCAGACTTCTCTGAAGAAACACTACGGGCAAGGAGAGAGTGGAGGGACATAGTCAACAGACTCCAAGAAAACAGATGCCAACCAAGAATACTCTATCCCGCAAAGCTCTCTTTCCTCCATGAAGAAAGAATATGGACCTTCCCAGACAAAGAGAAACTCCGGAATTTCATTACGAATAAACCCCCACTCCAAAAAATACTACAAGGAATCCTAAAGCCAGAACCTCAGAGGGACGAATAACAATGAAAGAAGACCAAAACAAAAAAAAAAAAGTTATTAAAAGAATAAATAAAATCAAAGGAAAGACAAACATAATGTCAAATACAGATGCTAACATATCAATATTAACTCTAAATGTAAATGGACTAAACTCTTCAATAAAAAGACACAGAGTTGCAGCCTGGATTAAGAAACAAAACCCAACCTTTTGCTGTCTCCAGGAAACACATTTAGCTACAAAAGATAAAAATAGGCTCAAAGTCAAAGGATGGAAAAAATCCTACAAGCAAATGGGCCAAAAAAGAAAGCAGGAACAGCTATACTTATATCAGATAAAACAGACTTCAAACTCAAAAAAAATAAAAAGAGACCCCAATGGTCACTACATTATGATTAAGGGGACAATACTTCAAGAAGAAATAACACTCATTAACATATACTCACCAAACAAAAGAGCACCAAAATATATCAGACAACTGTTGTCCTCTCTGAAAACAGACATCAGAGAAAACACATACTTAGTGGGAGACTTCAACACACCACTATCAACAATGGATAGATCAACAAGACAAAAAATAAGTAAAGAAACTAAAGCTCTAAATAAGGACCTAGAGCATTTGGGCTTAACAGACATCTATAGAACACTAAACCCAAAAAAAAACGGAGTACACATTTTTCTCAAGCGCACACGGATCATTCCCCAGGATCGATCACATACTGGGGCACAAGACAAACATCAACAGATACACCAAGATTGAAATCATACCAACCATCTTTCCTGACCATGAAGGCATCAAACTAGAAATAAATCATAAAAAGAAGGCAAGGAACTATCCTACCTCATGGAGATTAAAAGCCACACTACTGGAAGACCACTGGACTAACGAGGAGATCAAAGAAGAAATTAAAAAATTCTTTGAATTGAATGACAAGGAGGACACCAATATCCTAAATGTATGGGATGCAGCAAAAGCAGTAATAAGAGGAAAATATATAGCAATAGAAGCTCACATCAAAAAACAAGAAAGAACTCAAAGAAACAACCTAATCTCGAAGCTCAAAGATCTAGAAAAAGAACAACAAAAAAACCCCAAAACCAGTAGAAGAAAAGAAATAATAAAAACCAAAGCAGAAATAAATGAAATTGAAACTAAAAAAACAATCCAAAAGATCAATGAAACCAAGAGCTGGTTCTTTGAAAAAATAAATAAAATAGACAAACCCCTAGCCAGGCTCACAAAGGAAAAAAGGGAGAAAGCACAAATACACAGGATCATCAATGAAAGAGGAGAAATCACAACGGACACAGCAGAAATCAAAAGAATAATCAGTAACTACTATGAACAGTTATATGGAAACAAGTTCAACAATCTAGAGGAGATGGACAAATTCCTACAACTCTACAATCACCCAAAGCTAGATAAAGAAGAAATAGAACACCTAAACAGACCAATTACAATTAGCGAAATTGAAATGGTAATCAAAAACCTCCCCAAAAACAAAAGCCCAGGACCTGATGGATTTACAAATGAATTCTACCAAACATTCAGAGACGAATTAGTGCCTATCCTTCACAAACTCTTCCAAAAAATTGAGAAGGAAGGGACAATACCAAACATGTTCTATGAAGCCAATATTACACTAATACCAAAACCGAATAAGGACAACACAAAAAAGGAAAACTATAGGCCAATCTCCCTAATGAACACTGATGCAAAAATCCTCAATAAAATTTTAGCTATCAGAATCCAACAATGTATCCATAAGATAATTCACCACGACCAAGTTGGATTCATTCCAGGGGCACAAGGATGGTTTAACATCCGAAAATCAATCAACGTTATCCAACACATCAACAAAAAGAAATATAAAAACCATATGATAATATCAATAGATGCTGAGAAAGCTTTCGACAAAGTGCAACACCCATTCATGATAAAAGCCCTTGAAATTCTTGGGATACAAGGAACATACCTCAACATCATAAAGGCCATCTATGACAAGCCAACAGCCAGTATCATTCTCAATGGTGAAAAGCTGAAAGCAATTCCATTAAGATCTGGAACAAGACAAGGATGTCCACTCTCACCATTGCTTTTCAATATAATACTGGAAGTCCCAGCCAGAGCAATAAGACAAGAGAAAGACATCCAAGGAATCCAAATAGGAAAAGAAAAAGTCAAACTATCACTATTTGCAGATGATATGATAATATACGTAGAGAACCCCAAAAACTCCACAGAAAAACTAATTCAACTAATCAATCAGTTCAGTAAAGTGGCAGAATACAAAATCAACACGCAAAAGTCAGTAGCCTTCCTATACACAAACAATAAATCTGAAGAAGAAGAAAAAAAAAATCATCCCTTTTATTATTGAAACAAAAAAAATCAAATATTTGGGAATAAATCTAACAAAAGAGGTAAAGGACCTATACAAAGAAAACTATAAAATACTGTTAAAAGAAATAGAAGAAGACACAAAGAAATGGAAAGACATCCCCTGCTCATGGATTGGAAGAATAAACTTTATTAAAATGGCCATCCTACCAAAAGCAATATACAGATTCAATGCTATTCCAATCAAAATGTCAATGTCATTCTTCAAAGATATAGAACAATTATTGATGAAATTCATATGGAATCACAAAAAACCCCGAATAGCCAAAGCTCTCCTGAAAAAAAAAGAAGGGAATGGAGGCATCAGACTCCCAGACTTCAAACTATACTACAAAGCCATAATCATCAAAACTGCATGGTATTGGAACAAGAACAGACATACAGACCAATGGAATGGAATAGAAAATCCAGAAATAAACCCACAGATTTATGGTCAACTAATCTTTGACAAAGGAGCAAAGACTATGCATTGGAGCAAAGAAAGTTTGTTCAATAAATGGTGCTGGGAAAACTGGGTCGCTACATGCAAAAGAATGAAGCTTGACCACTACCTCACACCATACACAAAAATCAACTCAAAATGGATTAAAGAACTAGACATAAGACCTGAAACCATAAAATACATAGAAGGAAATATAGGCGAAACACTACGTGATTTGCACATCAAAGACATCTTTACAGACACATCACCCAAAGCAGTGATAGTGAAGGCAAAGATAAACAGCTGGGACTACATCAAATTAAAGAGCTTCTGCACAGCAAAAGAGACAATAACAAAAACAAAGAGAAACCCCACCAACTGGGAGAACATTTTTGCACCCAACACTAATGATAAAGGACTGATCACAAAAATCTGCAAAGAGCTGATGAGACTCAACAACAACAAAGAAAATAATCCAGTCAAAAAATGGGCAGAAGAGCTTAAAAGAAACTTCTCTGAAGAGGAAATGCAAATGGCCAACAGACATATGAAAAAATGTTCAACATCACTTGTAATCAGGGAAATGCAAATCAAAACTACCATGAGATACCATCTCACACCAGTTAGAATGGCACATATTAAAAAAACTAGCAACAACAAATGTTGGTGAGGGTGTGGAGAAAAAGGAACTCTTTTGCACTGTTGGTGGGAGTGCAAACTTGTCCAACCACTACGGAGAGCTGTGTGGAGATTTCTGGACCTACTAAACATAGAGCTTCCATATGATCCAGCAATTCCACTCCTAGGTATTTACCCAAAGGACACAGAAACATCAATTCCAAAGAGCACCTGCACCCCTATATTTATAGCAGCACTGTTTACAATAGCTAAGCTTTGGAAACAACCCAAATGCCCAAAATAGATGACTGGATCAAGAAGATGTGGTACATATATACCATGGAATATTACTCAGCATTCAAAAAAGATAAACACATGCAATTTGCAGCAACATGGATGGCGCTGGAAGGGATCATGCTCAGCAAAATAAGCCAAAAAGAAAAAGAAAAATACCGGATGGTCTCACTCATAGCAGGAATCTAGAAAACTTAAATAAGGGACCAGGAAAATGAATATAAGAAAGTGAAAATCAAAATCAACAAAAAACTATGAACCAGAGACACTTTTTGGGGGGTGGGGGGCGGGAGGGGAAGGATTGGCGTTAGAATGGGGCGTTTGCATTTGTATCGGGGAATATAAAAATAAAATTTAATATTTAAAATAAATAAATAAATAAATAAATAAATAAATAAATAAATAAATAAATATATAAATAAAGTAGAGGTGAGGATGTTGGGGGTAAATGATGAGAGAGGTTCAAGGACATTATTTAGAGAATGTTTAAACCTTATGAGGAATTTCTTACTCATTACTGTGCTCCAAATCCTTTAGAATTTTGTATGTACTCTGTGTTTAATCGAGAACTTTATCTACCATCTAGACATTCATGAAGCAAACTAGAGTTCGTTTCAATTTCTCCTGAGCATATCTTGTCCACATTTCTATTAATTTTTATTTTTCAAATTATGTCACCAGCAGATTGTAAATTCCTTGAAAGCTGAGTACCTTAGTTTCATTTTTATACCTCTGTAGCTTAGTATAACGTGACATATGATAAACCAGTAAATATGTGTTGAGTGAATTAATGAATAAATAAATACCCTGGCTAATTCAATAAGTGATTCATGTTAATGCCAAACTTCAACACTCTACTGAAAAAGCTTTTGATTCTAACTGTGGAAGATTAATAAGATGTGCTGAGACTTTAGACTTAAATAAAATACAGGATGGCAAACACCAAACAGAGCCTTTGTGTAACTAAGGATAGTTCTACTTTAAGACCCTAGACATTTGCTTGGTGAAGTAGATGAAGTCTGGAAACCAGCCCAGACACCACCCCTGACCTATGAGCCCTCATGCAAAGCACAATCTGGAGACCCCATAAAACTTCAGAGAGATTTGCCATAGAATACCACCTCCACGAAGTTCCAGCAGAAAACTGTTGTTTGTGGATAGGATAATGATTTAGTGTTAATAGATCCTCAATGGCTATTTAAGCTATTGTTCCAATTATTATCCTAGGCTTATGGTTTTTAAATTCTCAATGTTTTCAGTTATAAATATATATTTGTGCAGTAGAGCAGTTTTGCCAAGGAAGCAAATGAAAATATGCAAAAAGGTTTCTCCTCTGGTTTTCCAATGAGACTTCTTGACAACCAACTTGTTGATAGTCAAAACTAAATGCTAGGACACTTCAATAATTAATCAACAAACATTTCATTGAGGACTTAATATAGTTGCTATCATTTAGATTTAAGAAAACTTACAAATATCTAGGAGCAAGAAGAAATCACAATGAGATGTCTCATTCTTTCATGAGAAACGACATTCCCAGTGTATACTAATTTCTTAATATACTATATTGCATGATATTTTACTGAAAAACAAAGAAGGCATACACTTTCCATAAGAGATGTCTGATGATTGTGTCTACTTTTAGCAAGCAAGTTCTGCTTTTGGTGATATAATCAAGTAAGCCCAAGTCTAAAGAAGAGTTTTTAAGTATCCTAATCCACTGTACAAGAGGAAAATCAGGAAGAAAATCATAGATATGTAACTCTTGTCACTGAAAGAAGTTACCTACATAATTCAAGGTAGTGATGATGTGCAGAGCAACTTGAAATAGGTATCCAACTATAGATACAATTCTCAGGTTGAGTCATTAAGAAATCAAAGTAATAATGAAAATAGGCAGTTTTGCGGTGAGCTGATTTTAATTTTTTAATTAAAGAACCAAGAATAAAGGTAATTTTAAAGATATAAAAACAAGTAAACAAAAGAAAAAGTAATCTATTGATAATTTTGATCAATATCTTTCAGCTTTTTTTTGTACTTCTATAAGTATTTTTATTGGTAAAAATATTTTTAATTGATGTAATGTTGGCTTACCACACAACTTTGTTAAAGGGCTTAATGTTTCAAACTACTATAAATGTATGTTTTCACACCAGGCCCACCACCAAAGCCCTAATCATCCTTCACCTTTCTCCATTGGACCCTCTCCCTCCCTATTCTCACCCCTCCAAACTCCCCTTCTGGTTGCCTCAGTTTTGCAGTCAGAGTAAAGGGTTTATTCTTGGTTTGGTTTTGTCTGACACTTTACTTTATTCTCTATATTCCACATAAAAGTAAAACTATAAGGTATTTCTATTTCTCCTTCTGACTTAATTTGCTTAGCATTATCCTCTCCAGTTCCAACCATGTTGTTGCAAATGGCAAGAGTTCATTTTAGGGGGGCCTCCCTGGTGGCGCAAGGGTTAAGATGCAGCACTATGAAGCAATCTGCCGCTGAGCAGCAGGAGTTTGATCCAGGCCAGTGAGGTGATCCACATGGTGCAGCAAGACCCCCTGGTGGCCTGCTGCTCCCCTCAGCAGTGTATTTCAGCCAATCTGCCTGTTCTGTTCCCCACTCTGCCTCTGTTAGGTCCTCTTGCCTCCCACACCCCTGGCCTGCCTGTACCCCAGTTCCTGTATTCATAAATAAATAAATCTTAAAAAAAAGAGTTCATTTTTTTAAATAACAGAGTAGTAATCCATTATGTATATATACCACATTTTTCAATCCATTCCTCTGTCCTTGAGCATTTAGGTTGTTTCCATAACTTTGTTATTGTAAATAGGTCTGTAATGAACATAGTAGTGCATATTTTCTTTATTTCTTTCTCCTAACTTATGCATATAGAACAACTGCTGATATTTGCAAATTAATTCTGTACCCCACCAATTTACGGAATTGATTTCTTTTTTGTTTTTAAAGATTTATTTATTCATACAAGAGCTAGGGGAGTGGGGGTGAGAGGACCCACCAGAGACAGTGGGGAACAGAACAGGCAGATTGAAATACACTGCTGAGGGGAGCAGCAGGCGAGACAGGAGAGGTCTGCTGTGGGTAGTTCCCTGGCCGGTGGGGGAATCAAACTCATACTGCAATGGCTGTGGATAGCTGCATAGGCTGCATCTTAACTCCTTCTACCACCAGGGGGGCCCTAAATTGATTTCTTAATTCAATTACTTTTGTAGTGGAGTCTTTAAGTATTTCTGTGTATATTATCATGTTATCTGCAAATAGTAAGTTTTTTCCTCCTTTCCCAGTTTGGATTCCTTTTATATCTTTCCCTTGCCTGATTGCTTTACCTAGGGCCTCTAATACTATGTCGAATAGTAATGGATTCTTTCGATGTATTGTTGAATTCTCCTTGCTAAGATTTTGTTGTGAATTTTTACATCTATATTCACCAGGGAAATTGGTGAGTAGTTTTCTTATTTTATGATGTTTTTGGCAGGTTTTGGTAGAGTAATGCTGGCCTCATAATATGTGTTTGGAAGCTTTCCTTCTTTCTCTGTATTTTTGGAAGAGTTTGAAAAGGCTAGGCATTAGTTCATCTTTGAATGCTTGCTAGAACTCATTAGGGAAACTGTGTGGGCCCTATCTTTTGTATTTTGGGGGATTTTTGATTACTGTTTGAAGTTCCTTGTTTGTGACTGGTGTGTTCCGGTTTTCTGTTTCTTCCTGATTCTGTCTCAGAGAGTTTTAAATTTCTAAGAATTATTCAATTTGGTTATTCAATTTGCTGACATACAGATGTTCTTGGAAATCTCTTCTGATCCTTTGTATTTCTGAATGTTCTGTTGTAATTTCTCCTCTTTCATTTATGACTCTATCAGATTTTTCTCTATTCTTTCATGGTGAGTCTAGCTAGAGATTTGTCTGTTTTGCTGATTTTTTTTCAAAGAATCAGTTTTGGGTTTCATTGTTCCTTTGGACTGTTTTAATATTAGGAATTAGATTCAACTATTGATTCAAATAAATTAATATTTCATGAATATGTAAATTTGCAGCATTTTTTCAATAAAATTTCATTAAAATCTAATATATATAGCAATGCATGTGAACATTTTATGTATGCAATTTGATGAACTTAGACAAATTTATATACCTATGATGCCATCCCCCCAAATGGGAATACAGAACATTTTAATGATACTCAATAGATCAATTCATAAAGTCCCCTATATCTAAAGTCAATCTCAGTTCTATACTCTGGTAAATATTGATCTGATTTCTATTACAAATTGCTTTTCTCTCTTCTAGAATTTTGCATAAGCAGAATCATTAATTATGTAGCAATTTTTTGTGGTTTCTTTCACCCCTTTTACTGCTATAAAAATTCATTTTGTTGGGTGAATTTGTTCTTTTTCAATGTTGAGTAATATTTCACTAATTATGTCATTAAGTATAGTTTATACATCTGCTGATGGGTTTGATTTGTTTCCAGGTTGGGCAATTATGAACAAATCTACTATGAACATTTGGGTATAAGATTGTGAATATATTTCTTTTTCTTGTGCTACCACCTAGAAGTAAAATTGTCATATCTTGTGGTAGGCATATTATTTACTTTATAAAAAGCTGCCATACCAATTTTTAAGGTGATTGTACCTCTCTTCACAATTTATTCTCATAACAGTAACTATGAGTGCTGCATATCCTTATCTATAATAAGCATTGTCAGGCTTTCAATTTTGGACAACCAAAATTGGGCATAAAGTTCTGTTTCATTCTGGCTTAAATTTACATTTTCCTAGTGTCCAGTGATGTTTAGAATTATTTTATGTGTTGTTTGTTCATTTGAATATCTTTCTTTGTGATGAATTCTATGCAAATATTCTGACTATTTTGTATAGGACTGTTTTCTTTTATGGAGTTTTAAAAGTTCTGTATATATCCTTTATCAGCTATGTGTTGCGATATTTTCTCCAGACTTCCTATTGTCTTTTCATTTTCTTAGCAGCGTCTTCTGAATAGTAGAAATTTTCATTTTGATGAAGTTCAATCCCTCATGTTCTCTGCTTTTCTTTTGTGGTTAATGCATAATATATTTTTTTCCATTTATTTCTGGAAATCTTATAGTTTTAGATTTATGTTTAGGAATGATCCATTTCTAATTAATTTCAGCACATGAAACAAAGATGAAAGTGAATTTTTTTTCCATATAGAAAACCAATCGTTTCAATGTTATTTTTTATTTTATATATTTTTCCATCATGTTTCATTTTTGTATGATGTATGCATTTTCATCTTGGTTATAGTCCCCGTAAAATTCCCATCACTCTTGTTTTGTTCCTACTCCCTCCTCCCCCTCTGTAGTGTGTCTCTGGTTCATAGTTGCCTGTTGATTTTGATTTTTACTTTATTGTAATTAGTCTTTTTCAAGATCCCTCAATGTTATTTTTTCTTTAATACATAATGAGCGCATACAAATTTATCAAACTCCAGTGGATGAGAGCAAAAGACACTAACAATCCACCAAGGAGGAAATACAACTGCTTAACATGTAAAGATGTTTGACTTTGCTATAAATCAAAGAAATGCAAACTAAAGCACAATTATATTGTTTCATTATCAAAGTAGCAAATATTTAGCCAGATGAGAATACTCAGTGTTGACAAGATGGGAATGTGGGTATAGTTATCCCTATTGGTGACAGTGTCAATGGTTATGAACAGTTTTGGAAACCACACTGTCAATAAGAACCTCAAAGGTTTTCACATTCTATAATTTATTGGAAAAAGACTTCATGCAGAAAGATATCATCAATTTATAACAGTGAGAAGTTAGAATCAGCTTCGGCCATCACCCATTCATTGACACTACTGTTTATCTATCTGCTGGAGGGGTACATGACCTCTTCAAAATAAAATTAATAGTAAAGTGAGGGAAATGCCTATAACATGTTAAGTGAAAATGGGTAACCAATCTCCAACACTGTTTTTTAAAGTCTGTATTTCCCCTTTAAAAAATGAATATCATCATCAAAATTTATTGACCATATTTGTAAGTCCTTTTCAAGATACTTTTCTTTGATACAAGATACAACAAGACACAACAAGATATGTTTTATGGATGTTTTTATCTTAACATAAATATGATATTATCTTGATTATTATAAGTTTAAGGTAAACTTTGAAATCAAGAAATATAAATTCATCAACCTTGTTTTATTTATTTTTACTATTCTAGGTACTTTGCATCTCTACATAACCTTTACATACAGTTTCTTAATTTTGACTAAAAAGAAGCTTACTTTAGTTTAGAGAGATATATGTATTTATTGAGCTATTTGGAGAAAAGGGACCTCTTAAAATTATTGAATGTTTTATTCTATGAGCATGAAATATCTTTCTATTTAGATGACCTTTCATTTTCCTCAACAATGTTTTAAGGATTTTAGTGTAGAAATCTGAAATTCATTCCTACATTACAACTATCCTTTATGAATTTCTACATATGCAATCATCATATGTAAATAAAGACAGTTATTTATCATTTTTGGACTTTATGAATTTTTTTTGCTTTATTACATGGCTAGGATGTTATTATAATATCTAATCAAAATGATGAAGAGGAATATCCTTATTCCATTCCCAATTTTAGAGGGAAAGCATTAAGTATGCTAACTATACATATTTTATATTTTTGTATAGGTCCTTTTCAGATTAAGGATATTATATTGTACCTCTAGTTTGCTGAGAATCTTTGTCACAAATAGTTATGTTTTACTGAGAATGAAATTTACCCTTATTATAAATAACTTTATATGTAACTTTTGCATTTAGACATTATTTTTAAAGCAAAATGTTTTAAGAAACAATACTGTGTTTTTAATATTTTAATTGTTGAAACATGGGTAAAATGGTAATTATTATTATTGTTGTTGTTATATTTAGTGTAGGATAACCAAAGTGTCTCTATCTTGCATTAATGCCATCTTAGGTCCAAAGTTGATAGTTATTCTAGAAGGAAGATAACAAATTTTCTTTTTGTTTCATTCATGTGTGTTAACCTCTACATACATAAACAAACCTTAGTAGAACAAAGACACATACGACATGTCCCCCGGACATCTGGCATCAATAGTCTTGTACAAGAATGATCACACATACTAAGCAGGTTTCAAGAAGACCTCTACTCATAGTGGGTGGTGTGGCTCTGGTGTCAAGGACCACTGTGTATTAGATGCCCTTAATAAATTTTAAGTGTGATTAATGGACATGCCTGCTTTGTTCCTGGAACTCAAATTACCTTCTCAATTTGGGGAAATTTACTCTTTCCCATAGCAGTACATCTATCAAGCAAAAAATGTCCTCCCTCAAAGGAACTATATATGTTCCAAGAATTTTACTCCTTTAATATAATAGGGCTTATTAGAGAGCTTTTGCTTATAAGAACTCATTAGATCCTTCAAACTTCAGCAAAAGGTTGAATGAACATCTTTAGCATATTTGTTCTACTATGGAAAGAATAAAGGCTTGGAGAGATTAAATAAAATACTATCATAGCTCTGAGATTTTCACTAAGTTTCTGCTTCTGTGTACATCTTCATACTATTCAAAAATTCCAGTAGGTTGTAGGTAATAGGAATAATGTGATAGCTACAAATGGTGACATGCAATCTTCTCATTCTTCGCATTAGTGGAATTATATTTCTTTAGAGAGAATTTAGGACTTCAGTAAGAATTCTGAAATATAGATTTCTGTCAAATAAATTTCTATTCAGACTATCAGCTTGTCCCTTAATAAATATAAGCATCTCAAAGGCAGGGTCTGATTCTTAGCCTCTTGTACATGCCACTGTATATAGCTCAGTGTCTGGCACATAGGAAACCGCAATAAAATAAGTGGATTAAACCAGGATACTACATATTACTGCTCTTTTATTTTTTTAAGATTTATTTACTTATGCATACAAGAATTGGGGTACGGGCCAGAGGTATGGGGATGAAAGGATTCACCAGAAGCAGAGGGGAAACAGAACAGGCAGATATACTGAAAAACACTGCTGAGGGGAGCAGCGGGTGAGTCAGGAGAGGTCTGCTGCACCGCGTGGGTCACTTCCCTGGCCGGGAATCGAACTAATGCTGTAGTGGCTGTGGGTTACTTCATAGTGCTGCGTCTTGACCCCTTGCACCACCAGGGAGACCCTTACTGCTCTTTTTGAGACTAAGTACTGCACTAAAATCCTGACAATTTTTTAAATTTTATAAATTATTTTTATTTGAGCAAAAAAACAAAAAATAAATTTACCTTTGAGTGGTCATGTTCTAATTATAAAATTTCTTGGCAACTATCCTCTGCCAACTTCTAGAATAAGGTACAGAGTGATTGTCACCTATTTATGCTTTACTTAAAATGAAAGGGCTATATCTGATTTTTAGGGTATGTGTGTAAACATTATATGGCTTTAGATTGGTATGACACAAACTGTTGCATTATTTAAATCTATAATGTACTATTAAAGGGGAAAGATCTAGATTTCAAATGTGGACTAATGCAGAGTAATAAGCACTAAACAACGTTACAGAGTATTACAGTGGTTTGTTTATCTTTATCTGTTAGACTAAAAACTCCCTGTGGGCCATGGCTGGTATAGCTCCCAACAATTGAATTGTTGTCTAGTACATGGTAGGACTAAATAAATATTTGATGAAGCAATGAATGGGACAAGTGGCAAAGCTGAAAGGCACTAGCTCAAGTTCTGAATACAACTACTTGTGCTTTTTCCATTTAGTGCCAGAAGAGCTTGAACGTAAGAACACATGCTGGGGAGCACGACATTTTTCTATTAGATGCTTTATTTATCCCCACATCTTTCAGACAAGTGGAGGGATTGTGCTCCAGGAAAAAGAGTGGGATGCTGGGTGTCAAGTCTCCAGGGTTTAATTCCCAACTCTGAATCTCACTAGCTTCAAGGCCTTGGGCAAGTCATTTAACCTCTGTTCCAAATAGAAATAATACTGCCTCCTCCCAGGAGCACACCAAAGCAAGTTTGATTGATGGCTAAGCTCTTGGAGTCTTTGATGAAATATGTTGAATGGCTGCCAAGTATTACGACTGCTAATAATAATAATGTTTTTCTAACACAGTCCCACAGAGCAATATAAATAGGTGACAAGGGACAAATTTCTCCAACGAAGCAAAATTGTGACCGATTCTTTTTGAGAGAAGGATGATAGACTTAATTCCACAATGGTATCATTTTCTGTACTCCATTATTTCTTTATTTATAAGGTGAACAAGTTGTCATATGACTACATGAGATGTTTACCCTTCTTTGGAAAGGACAAATAAAGGGGAAAGATTGGAACCAAACACAGACATGGACATATTATGGAAAAGTTTCTTGGCTGGATTGATCATCTATATAGAAAAATAAACAATAAAAAGGGTGGTTATAGGCAGAAATGTCATTTTTTATTCACCAATGACATGATTTTATTATATCTCAAAAGAAAATTAAAACAAACTGCAATCCATCAATTTAGTTTCAGAACATCTATGTATTGAAATAGAAATATGGTTCTATGCTTAAAAGCTTTGCTCCTTTCCCTTACAGTATCTAATATGATTTCAAAATAAAATTTTTAGATAATTTTCCTGATTATAAAATAGTACATGTTTACTTTAGAAAAGTTGGGCAAATATATAAAGTATAAATTTATAAATTGAGATGCTGTTAAAGTGTAATAAAAGTTGTGTTCTGCACATAGACCACCAAGGTTCAGCCTGCCTGCTGTTATAAGTGTAATTGAGTTTCTTAATTATGTACTTAAGCTTCTTCATCATCAAAGTGGGGTGACCTGTCTTCCTGACTGGTGTGAGAAGTAAATTAAATAGTGCCTGTGAAGGACTTAGAAGAGTGCCTGGAGCAAAGAACAATCTTCAATAAATTATTACTATTATTATATAATTACTCATTATCCCTAAATTCAAAGACAACTTTTCTGAAGTCTTTTTATGAATATGACATTTTATATTAATTCCATAGCTTCTTTTACAATTCTGAGATCTGTTTCCCCAACATCATATATCGACATATAATCCTTAATGCATTTATAGGTGGGCTTTCGGGAGAAATAGAGTATAAAGATGTCATCTTTTTGAATTAAATTAGTGCTTTTATAAAAGAGGTCTCAGTGAGCTTCTTCATCCTCCTGACATGTGAGAGCACAGTGAGAAGATAGTTGTTTCTGAACAAGGAAGCAGGCTCTCACTGACCCCAAATCTGCTACCACCATCATCTTGGACTTTCTCGCTTCCTTAATTGTGAAAAATAAATATTTTTCTATAAGTTCCCCAGTTGATGGTATTTTGCTTTAACCCAAACAAAATAAGGTAAGCTTATACTGCACAAACTATTTGTGTGTGTTTGTGTGTAAAACTGTGGTATAGACCAGAGACGCGGGGGGTGAGAGGATTCACCAGAGACAGAGTAGGGAGCAGAACAGGTGGATTGACTGAAATAGACTGCTGAGGGGAGCAGCAGGGAGGCCAGGAGAGGTCTGCTGTGCTTTATGTGGGTTAGCCTTATGTGAGTTAGGGATCAAACTCAGGCCACGTTGGTGGCAGTCCTTAGACTTAAGCTCTAGGTCATGAGGGAGGCCCTGCATAAACTATCTTGAACTTGATTTTTGTCATTTAAGACACTGTAAGAATTTTCTCATGTCATTTGATATTTGGCATTTTTCTACATTTATGTCACAATCATTTAGGAGTGCAAAATCTCTATTAATGGGTTTTTCATTTGAAGAACCGATTTCTTATTGTCAGTCATTTATATTGCTTTGAATTGCTGTTCTTAGAAAGAATGTTGTAAAGGCTAACATTTTGTGCTTCTCAATATCTCCTTTTTTTGGGGGGGGGGACCCTCCCCGGTGGCTGGGGAACGAACCGGCGCCGTAGAGGCTGCCGGCAGCCTCGCAGCCCAGCACTCAACCGCTGCGCCACCAGGGGAGGCCCTTCTCTATATCTCTTAAATTATGACTAGGGATAGATTTTTAGAAATAGAATTTCTGAGGAACAATGAATATACATATTTTTAGAGCTTTTGATATAAAATTGTCCTTCAGAAAGTTTGTGACAGTAATTATGTCATACTAATTGAATGTTAGCCTATTAATTAATTCTCCATAAATATGTGTTGGTCCCTGCAGGAGACATGACTAAGTTTTTTTTTTTTTAAATGGCAGAAGCAAATGATGTTTGCATTTTTCCAAGATTCTTTTCTACTGAGACAATCTATGGATGGGTACTTCAACTTATAAACCTTGGTTAAAAACTGACCATCATAGATACTGCCCCTCAATTCCATTTAGAAGAATTTGTTTTCAAACCTGTCTATTATTTTTTTCTCTTTTTACTTATAATACATGATATTGAGAAAATTTTGAAATAGTCACATTCTGGCATAATTTATGTCACATTCTTATCACTTACTCATTAAAAAAAAAGAAAACAATTAAAAGAAAGCCAAGTTTTTCTTTGATGTTTCCCCCATCCCAGTGAGATGTTAATCTCCACAGAAATGTTGCAGATAAAAGATTGCTTCTGATACACACTGAGAACCTAATGTCAATTTTTATTTTTTATTCACTAATTCATACTTGCCCAACAGTTATCCTCTTCACCTTTTTAACCTTGCTTTTTGTTCTCTGAACTGCCCTCCAATTGGAGAACAATCATTTTTAAACTAAACTTATATTTATTGTTTCTAAAAATAAGCAGTATGTGGCTTCAGTTTGATGGAAGGAGAAAAGAGAATAGAATCTCAGCTTTAGAATCAAGACCTGCTCTACGATGTCAATGTATCTAGTACCTGTGGTTAATAGGAACATTCTTCATGTATTGCAATGAATGGTGTACATCTAAATTCTACATATGGAGTTGTAATTTCATTGAAAGATTCTGGTGACATTGATAAATGATGTCACTGGTAAACTGTGCTTGAATTACAACTTTAATTATTTACACTTGGGTCTACATTATTCCTATATTATACCTGTCATAGCACTATCTTGTCCTGGGCCTGCTAACAGGACCATGATAATTTATTCCAACAGGGGGTCAGGTATAACAGCAGAGCAGCATTAGTCAACCACATCATAGAAAGGTGAAAGCAATGCAGTGACTGCTTAGAGTATGAGTTGTAGAATTTACACAGCAGCTATTTTGCAAACGCTCTAACCTAAGGAAAAGAAGACTTGCTGGGATCTTAAAGGAGTAATACCTCTGATCTAACCTCTTAAAAGGAGAAAACTGTTTCTGTTTCTCTCTCTCTCTTCTCATTATTGTTTGGTTTACAAACACCTCCAAGATTACTTTCATATTAATAGGGAAACTCCCAGAAGATTTATTTTAGATATTTTCATTCTGAACTATGAAAGCCAATGAGCAAACTCTAGTCCCTTTTAACAAAATCATGTTGTTTGTGACTTGTCTTATATGAAACCCCAGGAAAAAGTAAAAACATATCAAGGTGATTAAGAGATTTTTGGGTACATGGTTCAAATTATTTTTTATTTATTAAAGAATAACTGTGGCACAAATGAAATTATATTCATGATATTTTTTTTTAATACTAAATGTGTCAATTTATTTTTTTTAATGTTCACCTCATTCTCTTTTATTTTTTTTTATAAATTTTATTGTTATATTCCCCATACAATTGCAGCCCCCCCATTCTGACCCCAATCCCTCCCCTCCCACCCCTGCCCCCCTAAAAGTGTCTCTGGTTCATAGTTTTTTGTTGATTTTGATTTTCACTTTCTTATAGTTATTCATTTTCCTGGTCCCTTATTTAAGTTTTCTAGATTCCTGCTATGAGTGAGACCATCCGGTATTTTTCTTTTTCTTTTTGGCTTATTTCGCTGAGCATGATCCCTTCCAGCGCCATCCATGTTGCTGCAAATTGCATGTGTTTATCTTTTTTGAATGCTGAGTAATATTCCATGGTATATATGTACCACATCTTCTTGATCCAGTCATCTATTTTTGGGCATTTGGGTTGTTTCCAAAGCTTAGCTATTGTAAACAGTGCTGCTATAAACATAGGGGTGCAGGTGTTCTTTGGAATTGATGTTTCTGTGTCCTTTGGGTAAATACCTAGGAGTGGAATTGCTGGATCATATGGAAGCTCTATGTTTAGTAGGTCCAGAAATCTCCATACAGCTTTCCACAGTGGTTGGACCAGTTTGCACTCCCACCAACAGTGCAGAAGAGTTCCTTTTTCTCCACACCCTCGCCAACATTTGTTGTTGCTAGCTTTTTTAATATGTGCCATTCTCACTGGTGTGAGATGGTATCTCATGGTAGTTTTGATTTGCATTTCCCTGATGACAAGTGATGTTGAACATTTTTTCATATGCCTGTTGGCCATTTGTATTTCCTCTTCAGAGAAGTTTCTTTTAAGCTCTTCTGCCCATTTTTTGACTGGATTATTTTCTTTGTTGTTGTTGAGTCTCATCAGCTCTTTGCAGATTTTTGTGATCAGTCCTTTATCATTAGTGTTGGGTGCAAAAATGTTCTCCCAGTTGGTGGGGTTTCTCTTTGTTTTTGTTATTGTCTCTTTTGCTGTGCAAAAGCTCTTTAATTTGATGTAGTCCCAGCTGTTTATCTTTGCCTTCACTATCAATGCTTTGGGTGATGTGTCTGTAAAGATGTCTTTGATGTGCAAATCACGTAGTGTTTCGCCTATATTTCCTTCTATATATTTTATGGTTTCAGGTCTTATGTCTAGTTCTTTAATCCATTTTGAGTTGATTTTTGTGTATGGTGTGAGGTGGTGGTCAAGATTCATTCTTTTGCATGTAGCGACCCAGTTTTCCCAGCACCATTTATTGAACAAACTTTCTTTGCTCCAATGCATAGTCTTTGCTCCTTTGTCAAAGATTAGTTGACCATAAATCTGTGGGTTTATTTCTGGATTTTCTATTCGATTCCATTGGTCTGTATGTCTGTTCTTGTTCCAATACCATGCAGTTTTGATGATTATGGCTTTGTAGTATAGTTTGAAGTCTGGGAGTGTGATGCCTCCATTCCCTTCTTTTTTTTTCAGGAGAGCTTTGGCTATTCGGGGTTTTTTGTGATTCCATATGAATTTCATCAATAATTGTTCTATTTCTTTGAAGAATGACATTGAAATTTTGATTGGAATAGCATTGAATCTGTATATTGCTTTTGGAAGGATGGCCATTTTAATAATGTTTATTCTTCCAATCCATGAGCAGGGGATGTCTCTCCATTTCTTTGTGTCTTCTTCTATTTCTTTTAACAGTGTTTTATAGTTTTCTTTGTATAGGTCCTTTACCTCTTTTGTTAGATTTATTCCCAAATATTTGATTTTTTTTTGTTTCAATAACAAAAGGGATGGTCTTTTTGATTTCTTCTTCTTCAGATTTATTGTTTGTGTATAGGAAGGCTACTGACTTTTGCGTGTTGATTTTGTATCCTGCCACTTTACTGAACTGATTGATGAGTTGAATTAGCTTTTCTGTGGAGTTTTTGGGGTTCTCTATGTATAATATCATATCGTCTGCAAATAGTGATAGTTTGACTTCTTCTTTTCCTATTTGGATTCCTTGGATGTCTTTCTCTTGTCTTATTGCCCTGGCTAGGACTTCCAGTATTATATTGAAAAGCAATGGTGAGAGTGGACATCCTTGTCTTGTTCCAGATCTTAATGGAATTGCTTTCAGCTTTTCACCATTGAGAATGATACTGGCTGTTGGCTTGTCATAGATGGCCTTTATGATGTTGAGGTATGTTCCTTGTATCCCAAGAATTTCAAGGGCTTTTATCATGAATGGGTGTTGCACTTTGTCGAAAGCTTTCTCAGCATCTATTGATATTATCATATGGTTTTTATATTTCTTTTTGTTGATGTGTTGGATAACGTTGATTGATTTTCGGATGTTAAACCATCCTTGTGCCCCTGGAATGAATCCAACTTGGTCGTGGTGAATTATCTTATGGATACATTGTTGGATTCTGATAGCTAAAATTTTATTGAGGATTTTTGCATCAGTGTTCATTAGGGAGATTGGCCTGTAGTTTTCCTTTTTTGTGTTGTCCTTGTTCGGTTTTGGTATTAGTGTAATGTTGGCTTCATAAAACGTGTTTGGTATTGTCCCTTCCTTCTCAATTTTTTGGAAGAGTTTGTGAAGGATAGGCACTAATTCGTCTCTGAATGTTTGGTAGAATTCATTTGTAAATCCATCAGGTCCTGGGCTTTTGTTTTTGGGGAGGTTTTTGATTACCATTTCAATTTCGCTAATTGTAATTGGTCTGTTTAGGTGTTCTATTTCTTCTTTATTTAGCTTTGGGTGATTGTAGAGTTGTAGGAATTTGTCCATCTCCTCTAGATTGTTAAAATTGTTTCCATATAACTGTTCATAGTAGTTACTGATTATTCTTTTGATTTCTGCTGTGTCCGTTGTGATTTCTCCTCTTTCATTGATGATCCTGTTTATTTGTGCTTTCTCCCCTTTTTCCTTTGTGAGCCTGGCTAGGGGTTTGTCTATTTTATTTATTTTTTCAAAGAACCAGCTCTTCGTTTCATTGATCTTTTGGATTGTTTTTTTAGTTTCAATTTCATTTATTTCTGCTTTGGTTTTTATTATTTCTTTTCTTCTACTGGTTTTGGGGTTTTTTTGTTGTTCTTTTTCTAGATCTTTGAGCTTCGAGATTAGGTTGTTTCTTTGCGTTCTTTCTTGTTTCTTGATGTGAGCTTCTATTGCTATATATTTTCCTCTTATTACTGCTTTTGCTGCATCCCATACATTTAGGATATTGGTGTCCTCCTTGTCGTTCAATTCAAAAAATTTTTTAATTTCTTCTTTGATCTCCTCATTAGTCCAATGGTCTTCCAGTAGTGTGGTTTTTAATCTCCATGAGGTAGGAAAGTTCCTTGCCTTCTTTTTATGGTTTATTTCTCGTTTGATGCCTTCCTGGTCAGAAAAGATGGTTGATATGATTTCAATCTTGGTGTATCTGTTGATGTTTGTCTTGTGCCCCAGTATGTGATCGATCCTGGAGAATGATCCGTGTGCGCTTGAGAAAAATGTGTACTCCGTTTTTTTGGGGTTTAGTGTTCTATAGATGTCTGTTAAGCCTAATTGCTCTAGGTCCTTATTTAGAGCTTTGGTTTCTTTACTTATTTTTTGTCTTGTTGATCTATCCATTGTTGATAGTGGTGTGTTGAAGTCTCCCACTATGTATGTGTTTTCTCTGATGTCTGTTTTCAGAGAGGACAACAGTTGTCTGATATATTTTGGTGCTCCTTCGTTTGGTGAGTATATGTTAATGAGTGTTATTTCTTCTTGAAGTATTGTCCCCTTGATCATAATGTAGTGACCATTGGGGTCTCTTTTTATCTTTTTGAGTTTGAAATCTGTTTTATCTGATATAAGTATAGCTGTTCCTGCTTTCTTTTTTGGTCCATTTGCTTGTAGGATTGTTTTCCATCCTTTAACTTTGAGCCTATTTTTATCTTTTGTAGCTAAATGTGTTTCCTGGAGACAGCAAAAGGTTGGGTTTTGTTTCTTAATCCAGGCTGCAACTCTGTATCTTTTTATTGAAGAGCTTAGTCCATTTACATTTAGAGTTAATATTGATATGTTAACATCTGTATTTGCCATTGTGTTTGTCTTTCCTTTGATTTTATTTATTTATTCTTTTAATAACTTTTTTTTTTTTTTTTGGCCTTCTTTCATTGTTATTCGTCCCTCTGAGGTTTGGCTTTAGGACTCCTTGTAGTATTTTTTGGAGTGGGGGTTTAGTTGCAATGAAATTCCGGAGTTTCTGTTTGTCTGGGAAGGTCCATATTCTTTCTTCAAAGAGGAAGGAGAGCTTTGCGGGATAGAGTATTCTTGGTTGGCATCTGTTTTCTTGGAGTCTGTTGACTATGTCCCTCCACTCTCTCCTTGCCCGTAGTGTTTCTTCGGAGAAGTCTGATGTCAGCCTGATTGGTTTTCCTTTGAATGTTATCTGTTTCTTCCCTCTTGCCAGCTTCATTATTTTTTCCTTGTCCTGGATTCTTGGGAGCTTTACTATTATGTGTCTTGCTGTATTTTTCCTTTCGTCGTGGAAGTTTGGTGTTCTTCTTGCTTCTTGTATATCAATTTTCAGCTCCTTCTTCACATTTGGGAAGTTCTCTTCAATTATCTCTTTGAATATTTTCTCTGTTCCTACATCTCTCTCCTCTCCTTCTGGTATTCCTATAACTCTTATATTTCCTTTCCTCATGGAGTCAGATAGTTCCCGAAGTCTTTCTTCGTTCTTTTTCCTTCGTACTTCTCTTTCCTTTTCTGTTTTGGTTCTTTTTATTTCTGTGTCTTCAAGAGTACTTATTCGTTCTTCCATTTCATCTATTCTGCTTTCATTGCTTTTCCCAGAATTCTTTAGTTCTTCCATTAATTCTTTGATCTCCTGCATTTCTTTTACTTCCCTCTTTAGGGACTCAATTTCTTTCTTCTGACCATTGTTTTCCCTCTCTAGGGACTCAATTGCATTCTTCTGATCGTTGATTATTTTTCCCTTATCATTGTTTTCCTTTATGACTTCTGTCAGTTTTTTAATCACGGCAATTTTAAATTCTCTTTCTGGAAGGCTCAGAAATTCTTCCAAGTTATTGTCTTTGCAATCTGGGGGCTGGCTTTCTTTTTGTGGTGTGCTTTTTCTCTGGAGAGTTGCTAGGTTGCGTGTGGTTCTTCTCTTCCCTACTGTCTGTTTTCTAATTTGCCGTATGCGTTGGGACACTGTGTTGTTGGGACTGGCCGGCATCTTGGGTGGGCTTCTCTGTTCCCCTCTGGTTCTTCCAGGATTCATCTGTCAGTTTCAAGCAGCCTTTACTGGAGAAGGGTGCCTGTTCTAAAATGCCGATGTGGGGACACACTCCCCTGTGCGCCTGGTCTGCCCCGGCGGTGGGTTCCTGCTCCCCTCTGGGCTTGGACTGCAGGCCAGAGGGGGTCTGGCGTGGGCGAACTTCCCCCGCTCACCTCTGGCTCCTGAGGAAGCCTTCTGCAGGTAGTCTTTACTGAAGAAATGTCCCTGTTCTAAAATGGTGATGTGGGACACACTCCCTGCGCGTCTGGTCTCAGGCACACTCTTTTGCGCGCCTGGTCTGCCCCTGCTGTGGGTGCTCGCTCTCCCTGTGGGCTCAGACTACTTGTTCGGAAGGGGCCCGGTGTGGGCTAACTCCCCAGCTGGCCACTAGCTCCTTCAGTAGCCTGTGCTGGGGTCAAGTCGCTAGGTGGCGCCAGTGATCTCTCCTAGAGCCCTTGGGGAGCTGATTTTCCACCCTGTGGGACAGGGAGCAGAGCGGGGATGGTAGGGTACACCTCAACGGCTTTGGGTGCTGTGTCTGCCTTGTGCCCCACCGTCGTGGGGAACCCACGCCCCTAATTTCGTGCCCCGGGTCTCAGTTCCAAAGCCCTCAGTTCCAGGACGCGGGCTGTAGCCCAGATCAGTGGCGCGGGAATGGCGCCTTTTGAATCCCGCTCCCCTGCCTGGGCGCCTTGTTCCTGCTCACTCAGGGAGGGCCTCCGCCGTCTCCCCACAAGCCTAGGTCGCAGGCGCGGGGACCTGGGCAGCTGCGATCAGGTCCGGATCCTCGCCACTTTCCGCGCAAGCTTAACGGGAGGCGGGGGCTGTGTGCTGGTGCTGGTCTCCTCCTGGGGGGCGGGGCTCTCTTTAATGGCGCCTGGAGCTCATCTCCACGGTGGATCCTACAGGGTTCGCCTCAGCTCCCGTTCACGGGGTGTGGTGGCTGAAATAGTTCCTTTCCACTCACAGTCCCACTTGCTGTGTCCGTTTTTCTTGTTGGCCGTTTTGGTTTGTTGTTTCCCTCCTCTCTGCCGGTCGGAGAGTGCCGCCTCTGTGGGCGGGGGAGGGGAGCAGGGTTCTGCGCTTCCCTCCCTTCTGGTCCTCTTTTATGGCCACTTTCTTCTTCGGGCAGTTTGCTGGAGTCGTCCGTTTATCTTCCGTATCCCAGTTCTCACTGGGACCTGCCGCTTTTCCTCCCTATTAACTTTTTTTAATGGGAGATCTTACTCGCAGCGTCTCCTCGCCGCCATGTTGCTCCGCCCCTCTATATATTCATGATATTTTGACATGTGTTTAGAAATTGTAAAGCTCAATGCCAAGTGATGGTATTGTTCGGAATAACTCCCACTTGGTGGGGATGTTTATGTATCTTTTCAAGTGCTCTTGCATGAAGAAGATGAAAGAAATGGCGTGGGAAGTTGTTTAACTAGACATTAATCATAACTAGCATTTGAGGTCCCCAATGAATCCCCAAGTAATTTACGTGATAATCTGAATAAAGTTTCTCTAGCAAAAAGGGAGACACCAGTTATATGTGCTCATATCAGTCATACATATGTAGGAATATTTCTTAATCAATTTGTGTACAAATTCTAATGATTGCCATACAAATATATTTATATATAATATTTATATATGTAAATAGTCATGTAATATTTTATTTTACTAATTTTCTTGAGAAAGGACATAATAGAGGTGGAGTCTAGAAGAGAAATACAAAATTAAAAATAGTAACTGAGATGGATAATTGGGGTAATTAATGCTTCTTATTTAAATAGAGCAAAGGTTTCCATTTGTGTTTAACAATAAAGAAAAAGTGCATCCATCAACCTAATTAGGTTTAATCTACCAGGAGAGTGAAAGCTTCAACAGTAGTCAGACTTTCCAAAGTTGTTTGTTATAACTTTGTATAAGCCCATTCATCTACCTTTGTGAATAGATATGGTTTATTAGAAAAAAATCACTTCATAAAATTCTAAACTTAGAGGAAACATCTTATAGTTTTCAAAGTAATTTCAAGAAAAATTTCAAAAATGTTTTCTTTAACTGGAATTAAAGCTCTCCAGTTTATAAAGTAAGATGGTCTTTCAGATGGGCAAGAAGAAAAATCAACATTATTAATTCTAAATGGTCAATGTGATTTATTGTCCATCTATAGACACTGCAATGTTGAACTAATGGTTAACTTGCTTTTACCCACATAATTTATCTTTAATAACAGGAGAAGAATATTAGAAAAGTCATTGGAATGTGAGGGCCAAATTCCTATCCAGCCTCTTAGTCCTTTAATACTAATGCAATTCTTTAAAAGCTAAGTCTAAAGAAAGTGTTAATCTGGCCTCAAGTCCCCATGAGGGAACTTCTAGTAGACTCAAGTGCTGATCTTTCCTACTCCCACACTGACTTACACCTTCTCATGGTATTTTCCTCACTGCCAAGACTGAAGAACACAGGCCATTCCATTTTCTTTTCTTGAAGCTGCCTGCCAATGAAAAGTCTATGTTCTGGTCTGTTCTATCTGTGCGCTAACTTCTTAGGTCTGGAGGTTCCTACAAAGGTGTCCTTTATGACTCAGCTGTTTGTGGTCATGCTGTGTGACAATATGGCTAAATAAGTAGAAATACAGAGTGAAGAATTAGGAAAATGTACACTTAAGCCATCTTCTCCACCTCAGCTTTATTCATAAGAAAGCTAATATTGTGATTATCATCTACTTCTTCTAGTTACAGTGTATTATTTATTGAGTGTTTCAAAAGAAGAAAGGAGCAACACACAGGCTCTTAACTTTGGAAGACAGATATGAGGCCTGATATACAGCATGTGATGAACTTCTGACGGGGTAGCTAGGAGATTTATTTATTTAGCACTTTGTAGATCTTCTAGAATTTTATTCTGGTGATTTGAAGGTGTATCTATATGGCTATTTTTCCAGCGGTGAAGCAAGTTATTAGTTCGAATGGACTTGCTGCCCATGGATTCCATGTACTGGTTATGTGGAATGATTTTAGCTTCATTGCATTTTATTATTTTTTTAATCAAGGTCTGCAAGCTAGGACTTTAAATTTCACAAGCAGTAAAGTCTATTTGAGCAACAGAGCTCTATAACAGACATAGGTAGGTATCTGAATACACACTTTTTCTATTTTGCATTTAACATCACTGGAACGCAATGTAGAGAGTTCACATTTTGTGTTCACATGGTTTTTCTCAGAAGACCTCTCCCCACGCCTTGCCCATTGGGCCTTCTATGACTGGACTGAGACTTAGAGAGAAAGTGATTGCATCAATGAGCAGCTTGCCCTCCCCCCTAACAGAGGAGCCCTTCTTAAATAAGGAATAGACCATCTTTGCTTGAGGTAGAGACACAATTTAATGAAATTTATTCAAACCCCAAAGCTAAGAAGACATATAAAAATGGCTTGTGCCAGGAACTTTAGGCACTTAGGAACCAAGTTTGTTTAGGTAACAAGCAGAAACTAGACTGGTTTAAAACCTATCAGAACTTGAGCATTGGGAGAATGAAAAGAAGAAAGAAAGTCTGGTTAAGTGGAGGAAAAGAGAGATTTTCCTAGGACAAGACAGTTCTTACAGAAGGCGGTAGACTAATAGGAGCAGGAAAGAGGCTTTATAGGTCACAATGGGCAAATATAAATGGGGAGAGGGATGTACCCAAGCTTAGCTATCCTTATAACTAACATCAGAAGAGAAGAGAAGTTTAGTTGTTATTTGATCAGAAATGGCGATTGGGGTTCAAAGAAAACTACCATAGAAAGGGTGGCAAGATCTCCAGAAGCTCACTGGAATGATTTCCCCGGTAGAAGTGTGGATCCAGAAAACAGAAGTAGCTGCAAGTAGTCACTCCCTTAAGACTTGAATCTAGTGTCATCTAGCAGCTTTATAAAAGCTGTCTGTAGAGTTGACCTTTAAACAATGCTGGAGTTAGAGATGCTCACTATCCCTGCAGTCAAAAAGGCACATATAAGTTTGACTCTCCCAAATACTATTAACAGCCTGCTGTTGACTGGAAGTTTTACCAATAATAGTCAGTTAACACAAATTTTGCATATTGTCTGCATCATATACTGTATTTTTACAATAAAATAAGCTAGAGAAAAGAAAATGTTATTAAGAAAATCATAAAGAAAAAATACATTTACAGTAATGTGCTGTATATATTATAACCATAAGTTTATTTCATCTGTTTATAAGATGAATTGGCTCTCAGTACCTACATCACTATTATTTTATATGATACAAAATACTGTATGTTATACGTCTTACTTAAAGTATAACATCAAAAATGAAAAGAAAAGGTGAAAAGGAAATTTAGGATTATTTACAGGCGCAACCATTCATGTGTTGATAACAAAGACACAGCAGTAAGATTGTTTTATGATAGCCTAGTGTAATTGATAATAATTGCTTCATGGTAGTTTAGCTTAAACACCAATGAATGAATCATTACAAAATTTTTATGGCATATAGTATTACAGTCATATTCATACTATAGTATTAGAAGCATTGTTACACATATTTTAAAGCAATTTATCTGTAATGATTCATTGATACACACTTTCTCCAATTATGAGGGAGGGAAGAAGGAAGCTAGAGATGAAGGCAGGAAGAGAGAGAAATACATATTGCATGACACTTATAAATCTTTGAAAGCAGTTATAAAACAGTAAGAAACTAGGACTTTATTAATCTTCTAATGTTTATCAAGAAAAATAGCCACATATAGACTTTTGAAGTTCAAGGGTCAACTCTGTCAAAAGAGAAAACTATGTATTGTGTAAGGCATTAATTAGCAAGGGTTGACAAAGGTACTCCTGTGAATGCAGATGTTATTCTCTTTCTCTTGAAATAAAGTGTCTGGGAAAACTATGAATACAAGAAGGTGCACGGAATATGATGTATAATTCCTAATACTATTTACCATGTACTAATCTCAGAATTTTATACATAAGCTTTTTAAATATTTACAATAACCTCACAGGGAAGCACTGTTAATAATCCCATTTTACATATAAGGAAACTGGGGCACAGGAATTTAAGTGATTTTTTTCCTAGCATATATAGCTAGTAAAGAAAATAGTTGTAATTAGCCCCAGATTCTGGACTCTTGAATACTATGATTCAGTTAAGTCTTTTATTGGAGTTCAGTGTTGGGTTAGATGTTCATCTTGTGAAATGATGTTTCCTGGGTGGAATTATTTAATGCAAGGATGAAGTGGAGGAAGTAGACAAAATTGTTTGAAAAGGATGTACTTTTTTTTAAAGATTTATTTATTTTATACAAGAACTGGGGTACAGGCCAGAGTGGGTTGCAGAACAGGCAGACGACTGAAATACACTGCTGAGGGGAGCAGCAGGAGAGGCAGGAGAGGTCGGCCAGCTCCTGTGTGGGTCATGAATATGGTGGTTGTGGAGTTAAGACTAAATCTAGAAAAGTCTGTTAGAAAAACAAATACCTGCAAAGAAAAGTGGAAGAGTCAGCAAAAAAAGTGAGTTTTATAGATGGTAGCAAAAGAAAGAGCAAGTTTAAGTAAATTATAAAAATAACTGAATCTCCCTAGTGTGAGTACAGGGATAATGAGAACATAGGAAACATGTTCCAATGCTCCAGAAAAAGATATAGCACAAGAAAATATTTTCGTTGACATTCAAGTTAGTAAATGATTCAAGACCTAAAAAGAGAGTGACCTTGAGGTGCACAAACTCAAAATTCCAACACAGTTTTGTTGAGCAATCTCCTAGAGGTGATTCTCCAGGTGAAATTTAGGAGTCAGAATTCATGGACCTTAGTTCCATTATCAGTAGCAGTAAGAAAAACTAGTTCACAAAAATAGAAGGATGAGTAGTGAAAATACTGTCCATGATATTATAATGATGGATATATATATCATTACACTTTTGTCTAAACCCACAGAACACCAAGAGTCCATTTTAAAGGAAACTATGGGCTTTAGGTGATTATGATGTATTAACTAACCTAGGTTCATCATTGGTTAAAAAAAAATGCGCCATTGTGGTGAGTGATATTGATAATGGGGGGGGTTATGCATGTGTGAAGAAGACAGGGTATATGGGAAATCTCTGTACCTTCCTCTCAATTTTATTGTATATGTAAAACTTCCCTAAAAATATGTTTGTTTGTTTTAAATAGAATGAAAACCATGTGATTAGAGGGAACCTTGCTGTGTTTAGCATTGGACTGCAGAATGCAAAGTTAAAAGGCAACACAAAATGAGATTTTAAATATGAAAGGAAAGGAAAGCAACCCAAAGAAGTTGGAAATATTCTAAATTTTGCAACAAGGGAATATCACAAATTCTGTTTTCTGAGAGAGGAGGCTATGCACATGTGCCTATTCCCACACATATGATAAATATCTGCATCAAGCTCAAAATGAGAGCCCTCCCAATTGCCTTCACTTTCACAAGACATAAATTTCTATGTAATTGTACTAGACTTACTGGCAACTAAATCACTGAATACCACTGCATTTGTTCTGGTAACTGTCACAAGAGTCTAGATTTTTATCAAATACTGGTTTCTAGGAAAAACATTTTACTTGGATAACTGCCTCAAA
Source organism: Talpa europaea (assembly GCF_964194135.1). Taxonomy (NCBI): domain Eukaryota; kingdom Metazoa; phylum Chordata; class Mammalia; order Eulipotyphla; family Talpidae; genus Talpa; species Talpa europaea. Next base: position 44,397,244 of record NC_140069.1, read on the forward strand.
GACTCAATTTACTTATGTTTCAAACTTTCATGGATGCAGAACTCGTGCCAGGATATCTTTAGACCTGTAACTTTCTCCAGTGAGAGGCATTCACATGAAGAGGAAAGTCGAGGAGAAGCCATTGGAAGCAGGAAGCTCAGAATAACAGAAGTGGCTTCTCATCGCTTGGGGGTTCTTTTGAGAATAACCTACTGGCTGAGGCCAAGAATATTTATTGTGACTTCCTTGTGAGTCATGCTTTGAGATTTTCTGAAAGTAGCCTTCTAATGTTAGTTCCCTTGGCTCTACAAATGATTGTATCAGCTTCTAATTCCATATAGTAAATATCTCTTTAATCAAATTCACTTCTGTTTCCTGATCAAATCTGATAGATAATACTGTTCTCAAAATAATTCAAATTCTGAAGCTTAAAGAAATTTCATTCCCATAGAAGACTGTCAAGGATGTAGGTAATGAAGAAACCCCTTTACTCAGGAGGTAAACAACTTTACTTAGGTATCACACTGACCTGCCTTTGGCTAAGAATGAGCAGAATAAGAAAATTGGTGATAGTAATATTTTTTGGAATTTGACAAATTTCTTTTAAACTTAAGAATACTGGATTTTTTTTTCTTTTGACTCACTTAAAATTTTTGAACTTTGATTTATTTAGAACATATCAGCAATTTAATTTCTTCCTGGGATTAATTTGTGTTAAAATTTGAGGCATTTGATACATTAATAATCTGTTGTTTGAAATACAATGTTTCCAACACTATGACATGCCTCGTCTAAGATGCATTATATAAAGTGGCTCTTTAGAGTCAGGAAATGGTTCAAGAACTGATTTTGTGTAAGCAAGGTCTTAGAGACAATTTAATAATTATTCTGATCTGTACCAATTTAGAGTCTTCTGAGTTACAGAGGTTGAATTTCCAAAAGATCTCCTAGGAGGAGACACAAAGAATGAACAGTTCATATGCAGTATAGTAGTTTCTAAAGGTAGGGATATTAATAAACTACCATTTACTTCCCCCAGTGGAATTGTCACACCCCAAATGACCATGCAACTCTCGTGAGGGAAGGTAAATTGGAGAAGGCAATGATATCTCAAATGTGACTGTGAGAGAAGGCAGTGTACATAGGGGAACTCGTAGGAATAGTTGGATAATACTCTGACCAAAAGGTCTGTTCACCTATCCTTCCTTGCCTAAAACTCTCATCTAGAATTCTATCTCTAATTCTGGCCCTTTTTGAGAGGCAGTGAGAAGTACATTACTCCTAAGTTTGAGAGAAGTACTATTTCTGCCTTGCTTTTCTTTAGAATCCCATGGTGGTTTTATTGGAACCAGGCTGAGAACTCCAATGAGACCAGTAGTGATCTAACTCTGCATACAATGGGTTGTATGTACCCCTAATACTTTTGGTGTGAAGTACTAAGAAGCCCACTATGTACATCCATCTGGGTCAGGTCTTCAAAACAGTTTTGTGAGTAACATGACTGATATTTTTTTCTCCATGATTAATTTTGAATGTAACAAAGAAAGTATTATCTCAATAGAGAATTGAGTGAATTTTCTTCAGTGGAAAAATATGTGGCAAGTATCAAATTTTCTGAATTCTTATTAAAACTATCTATTCTCTATTTTGAGTGCCGACTAGATACATTGTTCCTCAAACTCTTTTTGACAACAAGTCATAATAAGTCATACATTTTACATTGTGACCTTGTACATGTACAGAAAATAACAATTTTCATAAACTCATTTTGTTATTAAGTCTACAGTCTCTGATATTTTCTATTCCATTTCATGTTTTAAAAATGATGGTCATGGCCCCTAAATAAATTTCCTGATGTAGTAATAAATCTTGAGCTACAGTTGAAAAATGCTAGACTAGAACTTAGTATGTTCATGTACTAGGGAAGAGCAGACTTTGAGAACCAGTTCTAGACAGATATGTTACATAAAAGAAAATATTTTTATTTTATCCAGACATTTGTAATAACTTACTGTGTCCTCCAAAGAAAAAATATTTTTCTTTTTCTTTTTTTAAAAATTTTTAATAATTAATTTTTTTATTTTTTGCATCATTGTTCATTTTTAAACTTTGTTTTCCCCCTACCCCTTCAGGTGTAGTCCCCATAGTTTCCTTCACCAATGCACCCATGCACCATCACCTCAGTCCCCTGTGCTCCTCCGTCCCTCCCTCTGATTCCTCTCCCACCTCCTCCCCTGCAGTATGTCTCTGATTTATAATTTTCCATTTTTCCTTTGTTGTGTTTTGCACTGTTATTATTTTTTTTTACACTGATGTCTTATTTGGTTCCCCTATATTCCTGCTATAAGTGAAACCATACAATATTTTCAAAGAAAAAAATATTAAATGAAAGTCCCATGTGAGTCTTAAGGAGCTCATGATAATCTTGAACATAGTTATTATTCACCTATTGAGCTCATAGACTATCCAAAGCACTATAATTTTGCATCTAGATACATAGAAAATGGTATTCACTGGTTATATCCTTTATCCACAATTTAACATTTGGCAGATGTACATGGTCCCTGCCTTCCAGTGCTACATTACCTACTTGAAAAGAAATTTTAAACTGTAATTATTAAGAACTTTTGTCATTTAAGAGCCAATTATATTTATAGACTCACAATTAAAATTCTCAGGGTAATGTGAAAGTAGATGAAATCAAGTGCAATTAGTGACAATTTCTGGAATAGGCAAATTTTGAATTGACTTTTAAAAGATTGCCAGATGATGGCAGAGGGACTATAATGTGGGTTCACTTTCTGGGTCTCAGCATATTGCCTGTTTAATGTGAAGGACTCAGACAATCTTTCTCTTAGATGTGCGCTTTGAACCAATTATAATCAGTGCCAGAGAGAACTAGAACTGAAGCTTATCTGACATACTGGTACAGCATCACTAATCTCTACAGATCAAGGAGAAAATAAAGTAATTTGTATTTTGCAGCACTGATCTAGAATGAGCAGTAACATGGGATGGCCTTTAATAAATTACTTAAGTAGTTGGTTAGTTTGGGGAGGAGAAAAGGAATCAAAAACCCAAAGGCATTATGCACCAAAGTACTTGATCCTAAAAAATCACAAGAGATGATAGATGAGAATTCTTTTTCTGTGCTCTCTTTCCAGAAATGAGAATCTATTAGTCTAAACTGGGGTCCAAGTTTGGGCATCACTGGTTAAATAGTAAAACTGATACATATATTCCAATGATTGCTCTTCAAAAAAATTACCCTTTTCTACCAGTTATAGTGTACAAGTAGTGCTTCTATATAATATGATTTTTTCCTAACCAAACCTCTATGGAATAATTATGACCTCCATTTCATATATAAAGCTTAGAAAGTATTTAATTCACACAGGTGTTAAGTGCAAGAACTCAGCTCTGTCCCACTTCAACCTTGTGTCCCTGATCACCAAGTCTACTAGCTCCAAAGAAGTAAAATAATCCATAGTTTAACCTCACATTTAAGGTACTGGGCTCTGGAGTCTAATAGGCCTGATATATAAATTCCAATTTCACAATTAACCAATTCTATGGCATATCTGGCCATATTAAGTTGTCAAATCATAACAAATGGCAGTTTTCTCATCTATAAAATAGGGATATTTTATATCCCTGCTAATAGAGTTGGGAGGGGAAATTGATTTAAATATATAAGAAAAAGAAAAGTACCTCCATTGGAACTATCACATCTTTGTCAGTCTTCAAAAAATGTGAATTTGATGTATGTGGAAATTATATTACATGTTGTCAATTTTTTCTTAAGAACCTGCTTTTACAAACATTATCTTCCTTGGGTGCACTGCCCTTCTCTTTCTCTCATTAGAGAGCACCATTTTCTTGTGAGAATGTAAGATATTCATCCAAAAAAGCAAACATTGTCTCAACACAGCTTTCCAAAACATTAAGAAAATGTACTAAATTACCATTCCTCTTACCATATGCCAGAAGATTTTCTCTTACCCTCCCAACTAAAAGTAATGTATCATAAGTCCAAACAGATTCACAAGCTTAACTCCTATGACTAATATTGGGCAGGCTCACCCAGGATTTATTAGGGATCAATGTGACCAATGAGTTTGGCAGCTGGTAGTTGTCCTCCTTCCTTTTAACTCTGTAAAAATAACATTGTTGCCATTATTACATCATTTCAGTGTCTCCAAATATGTTCATCAGTTTGACCACTGCTAAATGTTTTTATAAAAAAAAAATTATTTTTGCTTCTCAAGGTTAGCTGACATCTAAGTGCTGGCAATTTACCAAAGCACAAATCTTTGTCTCCTTCCTTACCTCCCATATCCCAGCTCATTGAACAAGTAATAGTCAAAATATTTGGGGAGATTGGTATTACCCACAGGAACATTAAGTTTCTCCTACTGATTAATTCTTACTGTTCCAAATTAGTAATGTAATATTGTCCCAAGTGCCAAAACTGCCAGTATCAGTCTTACTTTTGTCTTAAAGACACCATGTCTGAAGCTTAATGGCAGTGCTAATCCTGATTTATTTCTCCAAATGCCAAATCTGTAAGGAAAGGTCAAAGTGGTCAGTGGATTTCCTTTATGGTTAGCCCTAGAACAAAACAAAAGGTAACATGGACAGAAGACGCAAATGTAGGTTAGCTTAATCTTGCCCTCATTTACTTAGACAGTCTACTTACAGCTCATCTGTCACCCAAGATCACTATGCATCTTCCTGGGTGGCTGCTGCCTCAGCCCCTGAAATATTTTGTTCATTTTTTCCCCATTAGAGCCAAGTGTCTCTTTAAAAAAATTGCACTGTTCATGTTCCTAAGACCTCAAGATTACCTCCTCCTCAAAACCATGCCAACTAGGAGGGGCCCTCTCCTGTCTCAATTCCCTCCTTTCACAAAAGTTTTCTCTCTCGTTAATCTCTTACATTCAAAACATTTTTGGCATACTAGACCTGCATTTCATTAGTACAGACACTTGGAAGACTAAGTGTCCTGGCCTTACAAGGAAAGGAAGGAAGTAAGAAATGTTTCAGGCCCAAAGATCTGGCACTCTAAAACCTAGCAGCTTATCCCCATCATCTCTCAGCTATTAAGGTTCGAGGCTGGAAGCAACACTAAGTGTATAAACTATTTGGAAGCAACCCTTATTAGGATTAATGCTTTACCTTATGTGAACAGGAGAGATATCAGACTCTGACACCATGAACCGAAGCTGATCCAGCTTTCAGTGTCTGAGCAGTGGAAGAGGGACCTTTAAATCCCAGCACTCTTCCAAATCTAGTTTACTTTTTGCTGCCTGCCTGCATCAGCCCACTGACCTCAATGCTCACCAGTGGAGCCAGCGTTGGGTGTTTTCTTCTGTGATTTCACGCTTCCCCCATACAGCCAAACTGCTCACTACCTCACAGACACTGCATGGGTAAGAAAAGGACCCCATGTGTCTTCCTGGGAAGGCAAAAAGATTAATTGATAACAATCGTTTCAGCAAAGCCTCATTCTCACAGATATCTAAAGTGGCATGAGCGTCTGCAACAGCATCCCTCTGGAATAAGGGCTGCACCATTTTGATTAGCAGTCACAATTTCAAATTTGCAACATTTTAGAATTTCTTCATGATTCAGTAACCTAAAAGGGCCCTGCCCTCTTTTCACCTCACTGTTTAGATTAGATCATCTCTACTTCTGTCCTCATTTTTTGATAGGAGTAACATAAAAGTCACAAACATCATTTTCCAAGTGATACAGAAAGAATGCTCTGAAGACAATACTTCCAACACTAAAGACCACATAGGTATTAGTTAATGATTCCTTTAATTATGTCTTCTAGCAATCCACTTAGGCTGCATTAGTCACTACCTTCTAAGAGTTAGAGCTATTAACAAGGGCTGCCTGTAATTTAGTTGTTCTCCAGTTATTAACCTAGAAACACCCGCATTGTGAGAACCAGAAACACAATTTCTATTCCTTTTAAATGTGTTTGCTTTTGAATCACAACTTGTAAGTATTTTATTGCACGTAACATTTCTCCTTAGTTTGAACCTCCTTGTGCCAAGCCTACTGTTTATATATACATTTTGAATTTTCTCTTCTCCAATTCCTTTCTCTGATTGTCTTTTAGAATTCTGCATACTTATCAGTGCATCCCGTGAGAAATATGCTGCAAAGGCAGAAAATAGACACTTTTAATATTAAATTTATCTAAGCAGCTTGACCATAATTTTCATATATCTACATGGCCCCATCTCCATCCCTTGACCAAATACCATGGGGCCATCCATAGCCTCCCATAAAACAAATGGTCTTTTACTCACATATTGTGTCTTCTTGTTCTTTGATACCATTTCTGGGTGACCTGGATACAAAAGTAATTTTTGATCTTATGTAAGAAGGCTCAGAGTGAAATCCATGGGGGGGGGGGTGTGCACGTGCGCACGCGCACACACACACATGTGCACTTATGTGTACTTCAGCACAAAATTAACTCATGGTCACTATATTGGAGAATGAAAACCCAGACCCTCGAGGAAGCCCCTGGAAAGAAAGGATCTGGAATCCTGGTCTCTGGGAATTTCAGCAGAGGGAAGAAAGAGAATAAGCAGGACTACTAACTGGTCTCTTTGCCTCCAGTCTTTGTCCTCCTTCAGGTCTCCTCCACACTGTAGTTGCCAGAAAATAGAAATTTGATCATGATAATCCCTTACTTAAAAGTCTTTAATAGCTCTCTATTAACTCACAAGATAAAGTCCAGACTCCTTAGCATGATGTATAAAGCCCTTCATTATCTTTCCAGGCTTCATGGGCAGCTTATCTCCCTCCACACCCTATGAAGCTAGAGACATGCAGCTTTTATATGTTTCCAGAACATGCCATGAGAACGAGAGTCTTTCCTTTAGGAAGACTGAGGACAATTTGTGACCCACAAGAAGCATCTCTAAGAGTTTAGTTTCTTTAACTAAATGCTTAAATATGAGCTAAACTCCTTGATTATAGAAAAAAGTCATTTGATAGAAGTATGTTATCATAGGGTAGTTTAAAATTGCATCATGGTGTCACTTACATGTGGAAAATAGAGAAACCAAACAAAGGGTAGATAAAGCCAAACTAAGAACTAACTCTAGAAAGCTGATTATAGAACAGAGTTTACTAGAGGAGGAGAAAGAGGAGGGAAGTGGGGGCAAGCAAGGTAGGGAGGAAGCACAATGGACTATGGTGGAGGCCTCTGGGTGTCTTGTGGTGGACATGGTATGGTAATGACACCTGAGGGAGGAGATCCTATACTTCTAATACACAAGCAACAATGTAAACCAATATTACTTCAATTAAGAAAAAAAAGTATTATTTGCTCTAGCAATATCCATTTGTCCAAATTCAGACATTTGCTTTTCAATCCCATTTTTAAGAGTGTCTCCGGCACCCAGGAAAATAAATCTAGCATTTGCTCTAAATCTAGAAAGTAATGAAAACAATAGTTATTCATTTTATTGTTCCTCTTTTTATCACACTAACTTTGTCAGTTTCTCCTTCTATTACTGGAAGTTACTGATCTCTTCTGTAATATGAAATTAGTTTAGCCCATTATGTTTACTTCCCTTCAATTAAATTATCTCATGGTTGTTTTGGACAAAATTCAAATATTTTATTTTGAGCAATAGCAATTTTTTTCCTAACTGCGATACTCCAATTCAATGAATAGCTTTTTGGCTTTTGGGAAACTATTAGCAATTATTTAGGTTAAGCTTTCTAATTTGTCATATCACTATTATATGATGGAAATACTAAAGTTTATATTTATTGCGAGAAAATGGTAACTGATAAAACTTTTATTTATTAAAAAAATGCATCCATTCAATTTTGCTTTCTAAGACTGCTTGATCCTATTATGTGTATGTACACAATACTGGAACTTACTTATTCTATTTCCTCATCCAAGAATAAGATTATGCCTTTTTGATAATGACATATCCAATTACCTTTTTCTCCACTGTACTATCGGTCCTATGAAAAGTGTCGAGAGTCTGTTTTCTTTCTTTCCTTTATTCCCAGGGTATAGTCTATACCTGACCAGTGAGTGGCCCTTTCCAATAAGAATCAAATTCTTTATCACTAGCACAGACCCAGTTTTGTTCATTGTCCTCCTATGAGGCCTAAAAGGAAAAAGTGCTTTCCTAGCCCTTGGGGGGCATTTTTAATTAGCCTAAGATAATCATGGTAATAATAACCCTCACCTGATAAACAATTAACTTAGGAATAGTCACAGGGTACTTCCAAGCTTAAGAAATCTACCAGCGACTTCCTACTGAGTTTTCCTTCCCAACCAAGAAGAACAAAAATAAACTACCATTTTTTTTTTCTAGAGGTGTGAAAACTTAAGAATGAGACACCATTTTCGTTCTAACAGATTGGCAAAACTTAAAAAATCAGGAAGGTGAAAAGAAACTAACTCATATAAAACGTATATGGTGTGGATATAAATCTGGGTCACTGCTTTCGAGGTCTACTTCGGCAACTGCCTTTTTTTTTTTTTAAAGATTTATTTATTTATGCAAGCACTGAGTACAGTCAGAAGCACAGGAGGGTGAAAGAATTCACCAGAGCCAGAGTGGGAAGCAGAACAGACAGACTGACAAAATACACCGCTGAGGGGAGCAGCTAGCACGGCAGGAGAGGTCAGCACGCCATGTGAGACCCTCGCTGGCAGCTGGGGATCGAACTGGCACTGCAGAGGCTGTGGGCAGCTTCGCAGCCCAGCACTGAAGCAGCCCAGCACTCAACCACTGCGCGACCGGGGAGGCCATTTTATTTTATTTTATTTTATTTTATTTTATTTTATTTTATTTTATTTTATTTTATTTTATTTTTTAGTTTTGATATGTTTTGTGTGAGGATGTAGTACCTGGCACTGAGTTAGCTTCATAAAACCATGCTATCATGGGTGTAACGCAACCAACCCATTCGGGGTAGGTTTATTAAAGGTTCTAGCAGCCACAAGCTCTTTGCAGTTGTTGGCAGTCACCGTACTCCTCCGTACACACCACTTCACTCCTCCATCCTCAACACCACACCACCACACTGCACTCTGCTGCTCCACCCTTATAAACCAGTCTCTCAGCTCAGGTGTACACACATATGCATGCCCACACCCTACTCCAAGTGCCCGCCATCAGGCATGCATTCAGGACCGCAGGGTTCTATCATCTATCCTAATGGGGGGGAGGGTAGAAAAACCTGATACCTTTTATCTACCCTACAATGGGACAAAGAACAACCCACCTGAAAGGTAACCAGCCAACCATGGCATAAGAGTAAGACAGAAAAAAAAAAACAGGCTCTTGATATGATTATAGTTAATGAGTTAAGCAACTCAGACTTCTTTATCAGTAAACATCCTGATATATGATATAACAAGCTCTATCTTTTTTTAAAAAGATTTTATTTATTTATACAAGAACCAGGGTACAGTCCAGATGTGCAGGAGGATGAGAGGATTCATCAGAGAGAGAGCAGGGAACAGAACAGGCAGACTGACAGATAACACTGCTGAGGGGAGCAGCAGGCAAGACAGGAGAGGTTTGCCTCACTATGTGGGATTTTCACTGGCCAGCCGGGATCGAACTGGCACTGCAGAGGCTGCGGTCAGCTTCACAGCGCTGTGCTCCACCGCCTGCGCCATCACGGGGTCCCAACAAACTCTATCCTTTAAGTTACTTTTATATGTGTATAATATTTTCTGTTGCTAAAAGAACCCAATTTGGTATATTTGTTAATCAAAGAAATAATAGTTGAGGTGTTTTTCTTATCATGCTGTATAATTCTGTATTTCACTTTCCTTGTTTGTAAATACGAAAGTAGACAATGTTCCCTCTGATAACCCTGCAAGTTTTCACTGTTTCTAAATCTTATCAATCAGTCTGCCCTTAGTCAACAAATACAGATTATTAGTTCTGCAGTCATAAAACTGCAATGTAAAGCTCAACATGCAGAGCTGATATTTGAGAAGCTTCTATAAGCGATGTACATTCCATCCAGTCAAGATTCCATTCCATAGTGCAAGTTAGAAATTCAGTATGTTATAACCAGTTTGGCTACCAAAAAACCTGCCTTCATTAAGATTCATTTAAATATTATGACCTTTTCTTCACATAAAGATAAGTTCATGCTAAATGCAGTAGCAAATTGCACACATTATTGATAGCACTGATTTATATAGGGATTATCAAACCCAATGTTAGTCTCATCTGAGATATTTCTTTCAATACACAGTGCTAGGAAAACTGTTCCCTAAGGTTGTGTTCCTTCCTGTAAACAAAAGAAGAAAACCAAAGAGACAAATTTGAGCAGAAGCACAGCAGTGTTTTTGGCTTTTACAGTTAGTAAACTTGAGTTCTCTTTTCCAACTCTGTTTTTATTTATTATTTCTTTTAAAAAATAATTTAAGTGAAATAATTGGTGGAAAAGGTAATAAGTTGTATGCACTGAAATGAAAATTTTAATACTTCAAATAATATCCTGTTGTTTATTAATGTGATCTTACATGGCTACATGGCTAAAGCAAGCATAATAACACAGTGTATATACTTTTAAGAACTGGGGCCTTTTAAAACCCTCCCCCCCAAAATTTTTTAGTTCAGATTTTCAAAAATGCTATTTTGATTGCAAACATATATTTATTTAACAGATTTAAATAGCAAAGATACAATATAAAAACATTTAAAAGAAAAATCACACATAAATTGGATGATCTTGTGTCTCGCTTCCTTATTTTATTTACACCTACATATGCTTTTAATGAAGAAAGTTATAGGACTGTGAATAATTATTTTACATTCTGAACCACTTAACTTTCTTAGCATTTTAAATACACTCAATGATATGATTTTAATGCGTACATATTTTTTTTTTACTTTGTAAATTTTGACCAATTCCTTGTTATAGTACTGGATAAAAGTGGATGGATTTAGAAGAGTAAGTTTTAAAAAAGATACCATGTATTGTCAATGATTAAGAGGCAGAGAAAGTAAAAATGTACAGAAGTGAAGGAACATAGGTCTTAATTGTATCATCTAGAAATAAAACTGAAAGAATTAATACATACTATGGCAGTGACATTGCAATAAGTAACTGCTTTTTATGAACTGATTTAAATCTTATTGTAAAATATTCTTTTTTCAAAGAAAAAAACTGTCAAGCTGTAAATAAAATCTTCCCAACATTATAAGAACATCATAGGCATTTTATCTTATTAAAATTTATGAAACCTGTACTTAAAATACATTACCATACTTTCTAACCATACTTAGGTAGAGATGAGATGAGGATCAAATAAACTTTATTCAAAGTGCTGTTCAGTGTAAGGAATCTCCTACTGAGAGCTAATCTTCAAACCAGGCACATTTGAAAAATCTGGAAGGTGCATTCATCTTAAGCGGATGGTACAGGGGAGTTCTTTCCTAAACTATGGTTATAGCTGGTGCTCAGTGGGTAGAATAAATATTTGGTTTTATGCCCCATTACTCCCACATAGTGATGTCTCCACATCCTTTACTGCCTCTGATAACCTTTCCAGAAGAAATTTTGAATATGTGCTTTGGGTGAGACAGGAACTCTGAAAGTAATCTCCAGAAATCCTGGCCTTCGTGCGTGAGCTCTGTGTGTGTGTGTGTGTGTGTGTGTGTGTGTTGTTTTTACCAGAAGCAGCAGCAGATGAAATGCAGGAAGAATTTTATTAGAACCCCACCTTCTCAGAATCTGACTATTTATTTCCCAGGGGAAAAAGAATGTTGGACTGGAAATATATCACAAATCATTACCCTACTCTGCCACATGTAAAGTCTTGCTTTAATCATTCCTCACATTGCCAGATTAGAGAAAAGCAAATTCAGATGTAAAACTCTATATTCCCAGAATTCAAGGGTAAGTAGAACAAGTTTTATGTTCAGACAAAGTAGTAGTCTCTTACTTCAGTAATGTCATCTAGAATTAGTTATATAACACCTAAGAATGCAAGAGCTCTCATACAATTGTACCATTTACCTTTATGTTTTTTAGATAAGGTGGTGGCAAATATTCCAATATAACTTTTATAGATGGATAGCAGAAAGGGAGTTTATAATTTGAGATACCTTATGTCATTGAATTTTAAAGCTAGAATCTAAAATACATTATTCACATTTTGTTCAGAATTATTTTGTTAGTTAAATTTTAAGAAAAAAAAATTTGCCTCACAAGGCATAATCTTTTAGCTGTTCCAAACTAATGCCGAGGTTTGGATGAGTCTCCGAAATGAGAGCCCTCCTTTTGCTCAACCTCTGAATCCAGAGTCACTATATCTGGTTGAGCAGGCTGGAGCTTCTTTGAGAAGCTATTCATACTCAAGCAGACCAGCTGCTCGCTATGTTCAGACAGGCACATCTTAAAGTGAAGGATGGAAGACTCTATTGAGCCAGAGAAGTTCCTTCGTTTTTCTAAAGGCATAAATGAAGGCTTGGAGAGAGGCCTGGAATATTACATTAATGATCTTTGCCACAGAGAAACACAAAGCCAACGGCAAAGAAGGTTACCCCCAGTCTCCTGTGAAAATTAGTATTCATAAGAAATTTTGAAGACCATTAGAGTCAATAAATAATGTAGGAGAGTTACAGGCAAAAATGCAAATATCAAAAGATATAAATGAATTCTATATTCTGACAAAAATCAATGAACTCTGTTGAGGAGGTGACCAGAACTTTTTTTATGGTTATCTTTGTGAGCAAAATGGAAGAAATTAGCTTTTCACATTATTGTTAGTAGTTATGTCTAACGAAGAATAGTTACTCTAAGGGAAATGATACAAAGTAAAAATCTCCCTTTTTATGGTGAGAATTACAAAACTTATCAGGAAACACAGGCGCATCTTTAATGCTCCCTCTTAACAGCTCTGTCAGCTTGCATGCTTAGTATGTTTCCTCTTCCTCACTATTTACATTTTAAAATCCTAGTCATGTAAATAAACATTATCTTTGTATCTGTAACAGCATTAAAAGTAAAGGGCTGGAAAGATTTTTTAACAACTTTAGAGAGTCCATTTGTTATGATATGATGGGAAATTATGATATGCATTTAAAAAAAAAACCAACTTACTTTGGAGGTGGGACATTGGTGGGAATTTTGAAAGACGAGGACAGTCATTCTCAGAATATCATGAGGTTGCCTCACCAAGGCACCTCAAGATGGTTTCAATGTGGAGCTTCAAACAAACAAATGCCATAAGTAGGTAGACGCTGAGCTGTGGAATGGAGTTATTTCTCACATGGGCAATTTTAGAATTGAATTGAATTGATTAAAAATGAATTTTACTCATTCACTTTGCCCTGGGAGTCAGACATATTTGGATTCAATTTTTGTCTCTGCTACTTAAACACTGTTTGGTGTTGGGATGGTTTCTTGCCTTCTCTGAATAGCATGAGTGTCCCACTCAAAAAGCTGTTGTGAGGTTTGAATGAGACATTTCCCATAAGGCATGAAAGACTCAGAACACAGTGAGCTTCAGTTTAGATACATGTCTCAGGAAGCCATATGGTTTCAAAGATTGTTAAGAAGTTGTCCCTTCTCCAAGGAGATCACACAGGCAAGTAGCTAATCATAATATTATGTGAAGACGTTTAAGGTAGTGGTTAGATTGTTAGCCCTGAGATGGTCAGTCTTTCTGGTACACTGCTTTTTTCCCAGAATTTTGAGATGTGACTGGCTATTGTCATACCAAAAATACTCAGTAAGCACTTAAAAAAACAAAGGCAAGAATAAATTAACACCTGCATTATTGGAAAAATGAATCAGGAATGCACATTCATGAGAAATGTGCATAATACTATGGCTATTACCATAAAGAATCAATTCATTCTTCAGAACCAATGGGGTAAGGCATGGGTTTTTATTTTGGTAGAGGTATAGAAAGGAAAATCTTCTGTTCATTGGTTAGGGATATTAGCTGAGAAGGAAAAGACTCCTAAGATAGGACTTTGAGGCTGAGTAGAAAATTTTCCAGGTTGTGTAGTTAAGGTAGGTTATTAGAATTTAAAGATATAATAGCATCAAAAGTTCAAGGGTAAGAATCAAGTGGCATTTTTAAGTGCTCCATGGAACATGGGCATATAAGGCAAAGATGGCCAAAGGGAAGAAGAGGCAGCAGTGGCCAATTTGAAATGTAACCATAAAGTGCTGCTATGAGTTCTAAGGCATTTGGACTTCATCCTGTAAGCAATGGGGAACCACTGACAGTTTCTAAGGAAGGGAGACACATCTTAGGTTCTGACAGTGCTTTTGTGTATAAAAGTTTCTGACTTCCACCATGGAGCTCTGCCCCCCACAATTCTGTATCATACATGAAAAGGCTGTCATTTATACTCTCTGTATTAAGTCCTGCCCCAGGCATTTGTACATGAGGTATTTTTCCATTTTATCTTGTAATATCGAATGCCATCAGGTTTGAAGTAAGCATGCTTTCTTTCAAGTTGCTTGGTATGCTTAATTCTGTGGTTACCTGATAAAGTACTCAGTGTTGTAAAGTTTAGAGCTTATTTCTTACCATTATAGATAAATCAAAAGAAGAGCAATCATAGTTTCGGATTGAAGTTCATCTAGGAAAGGTTTCTCCAAGAGTCAAGGCTCAGTTACTGGACATAATGCAGTGAATCCATTTTATACGCATTATTAAATGGAAAAAAATATGTATCTGAGAAGAAAATCCAATTTAAAGACTTCAGAGATCTGATATCTTCTTAAAATAGTGCTAGCTACAATACATTCTCTCACTGTGGAAATATTTATTTGCCTCATGAATCTTGGCCCTATGAGGGAAAATGGCAGTTGCAGGAATATAATTTAGGACCTTAGAAAAAAGTGAATTTATAAAAAAAATGGAAGTGGGGATGTTTTATGTAAAGATCTTAGGTAAAAGAATATGAAGAATAAAATCAAATGTCCAGGATTTTAGACTAATTGCTCATGATGGGAGACAGGAGTACAAAATCATCATTCAGAACTTTAGAAGTAAAATTTGATCTTCTGTTTAATACACAAAGTCCCCCTGGTCCTAACACATCTTTCCTATATCCCCATTTACAGGACAAGAGCGTTCAAGCTGTTTATGGCAGGAATGTCTACCTTTGGGCTTATTAAACCAGATTCAAACCAATCCCAATCTCTTTCTTAGGTCTTAAAATAAGATCAAACAGTGCAAAATTCCCTTACTAGTATTTAAGCCCAGTTGCCTCTGTCCAGATGACTCCTATAATCCAGCCAGGCAGAACACCTCACCCTGCTGTTCCTGCTGCTTTTCTGTGTGTCCTTTGATTATAAGTAATTATCTCCAGCTGTCCCTGCACCCTGGCCTGCTTTAATTCTGCAATGCCTGGCCTCAGAGACTGGCACATTGTAGGGAACTCGGGCTCCTGAGTATCACTGCATCAAGGTCTTGAGCACCAGACATATAGTAAGTATATTTTGGCATCAGGGTGATGCTGAGACCTGAGACTCTTTCCCAAGGTTTTGAAATATTTTGAATGTGCAAAGTCAAAAGTAAGCCTGAAACTTCTTAAGGAAACTTGCTCAAATTCTAGTACATACACTTTCTCAGATTGTGAGGTGCCTGAATTTGTCTACCTTTTTAGGGAAAAAGCACCTTTCTTTTCCTTGATTTTATCCACTTTATTCTTTTATTTTTGTTAAAGATCTATTTATTTAGGCATACAAGAGCTGGGGTGTAGGCCAGAGGTGCAGGGGTTAAGAGGATTCACCAGAGACAGAATGGGGAGCAGAATAGGCTGATCTACTGAAATACACTGCTGAGGGGAGCAGCAGAGACAGGAGAGGTCTGCTGGGCCATGTGGGTTGCTCTCTGGCTGGGGATCGAACTTGTGCTGTGTTGGCTGCCCATAGGTTCATAGCGCTGTGACTTAGCCCCTTGGGCCACCTGGGAAGCCCCCCTTTATCCTTATAAAAGTGATCATTTCTGGGTCAAGAAGATGTGGCATAAATACACAATAGAATATTATTTGGCAATCAAAAAACATAAACTCATGCCATTTGCAGCAATGTGGATAGAACTAGAGGAATTATGCTTAGTGAAATAAGCCAGAAGGAAAAAGAAAAATATCGGATGGTTTCACTTACAGCAGGAAAATAGGAGAATCAAATAAGACATCAGTGTAAAAAAAATAATAACAGTACAAAATGCATCAAAGCAAAAACAGACAACTATAAATCAGGGACATCCTTCAGGGGAGGAGGGAGAGGGTTCAGAGGGAGGGAGGGAGGAGCACAGGGGACTGAGGTGATGGTGCATGGGTGCAGTAGTGAAGGAAACTCTTTGGAGACTGCACCTGAGGGGAGAAAGAAAGCAAAAATTGTTTAAAAATAAACAATGATGTAAAAAAGAAAAAAAAAACTTAATAAAAAATAAATAAAAAGTGATCATTTCTATACTGTAAAACCTTACTTGAGACTAAAACATTGTCTCTCGTCTTTGCATCGATCTTTGCATTGAAAAGCAAGATAGAAATGTAAAATTTTCATAGGGATAAATAGATAGGTCTGTATGCATGTCTATGTAGGAACAAAGCAAAAAACCAAATTTCATCAAATTTTTACCCATGAAATTATCCTTGTCAACAGATGCCTATTTCTCAACTTTAATTTAGGAAATTTGAGGGAATTCCTAATTTGCAGAAGCATTTTTTTTGATGTTACTATTTTTCATAAAGCAAAGTGATCAAACAGATCTCTAAATATTCTACAAGAGCTCTTGACTACAAATCTCTAACAACTGAGCGGCAGAGGGTTTTCAGAGCATCTGGAGTTGAGTTTCATATGGGTGCCCTGGGAAAATGACTTGCCTTTGCTCCTTCTGGAAAGAGGAATATGACAGCAGGAGAAAAGACATTCTTGAGAGTAATAATAAAACCAGATTGTTTAATATGTAGTAGACTCATCTATTATAACCAACTATTCAAACATTCGAATTTTACCCTTTTAAATTGAAACACATGCAGAAGAAATTAGACTTAAGAATAAGTTTCCCTTTGGTATCAGGTGTTAAAAGAGATCCCTTCTAAATCTCACAATAGATGTAACAATTCATTCCTTTAGATTCACACAAGCAGATTTATAGATGTTCTTCAAATGTACATAATATCTAAATAAAAAGAAGGCTCCTTGGGTTTCAGAGTCAGACTTACCCTTTATCACCAAGTGGCAGGAATAAGCAGGATGATCACAAAGTCTGGTGTGGCCTCAGGAAGGATCAGAAAACCTGATTTCAGAGTTTCTCCTTTGTTGACAGGGGTGCTACATTTTGAGATGCAACCGGGAAATCTGGAACAAAAGTCCTTTAAGTTTATCCAACAATTCCACTCTAAGAATTTGGCCCATGAAGGCCTTCAGCCATGTACGCATTGATGTATATACTTTGGTATCCTTTGAGTGTACAACAGCTATAGTATGAGCATCCAGTGATGTAAAATTGCCTGAACAAATAAAAGTGCAGGGCCTCCCCTGGTACCGCAGGTGGTTGAGCACAGTGCTGTGAAGCTGTCCGCAGCCTCTGCAGTGCCACTTCGATCCTGGCTGGCTAGCAAGGGTCCTGCATGGCACAGCAGACCTCTCCTGTCTTGCCTGCTAATCACCTTAGCAGTGTATTTCGTCAGTCTGCCTGTTCTGTTCCCCGCTCTGTCTCTGGTGAATCTTCTCACCCTCCCGCACCTCTGGCCTGTACCCTGGTTTTTGTATAAATAAATAAATCTTTAAAAAAAACCAAAAGTGCACTTTTTAAGTGGTTATTTTATGTTGTCAATGAGCATCATCTTGCAGAAGCATTTTAATAACATGGAAATATTAACAATATAAGATTTAGTGAAAAGCTGCATAATAAAGAAGTCTGCAGCATGATTGCAGTATAAGAAAATATATCTGTGTTCGGGTTACCAGCCTTGACAATAAAGGCACTGGATCAGTTGTCCATTGGCCCAGTGTGAGGCACCTCCGCTACAGAGATTGGTGACCTTAGGAAAGTGGTTAATCTCTTCAGGGCTCATGGTCCTCCTTGGTAAATGGAGATAAGAAGAGCACTTACTTTATACTTAGTTGTGAAGGCCAAGTAGTTTAACTTATGTGAAATACTTAGAAAAAGCCCTAGTTCATAAAAGCATTCAATAATGTTTCATTATTATTGTTACTAATAGTACCATCGATATTAAATTTATCTATGAGAAATTTAAGGGCACTAGATAATCATGTATTTTCTTCCTTGTGTGCTTTTAAAATTTTCTACAGTGAACCTGTATTTACTTTGAAATTTCTCTCTCTCATTCTCTGCTTCTGTCTTTCTCACACAAACTCAATCCATAATAAACATTAGTTCAAAGGATATGATGTTGCATCTCTTCGTAGATTTTTTGACTTTTAGCAAGTTGCTTGACCTGATTTATTCTCAGCCTCCTCATCCATAAAAGAGGACCAGTTGTAAACAACTTTATAGGATTGATGCCAAATCAAATGGGCATTTATATCTTTGTAGGTATAACTTCTTAGTTTCTATGTTCCATGCTCTGAACTGTTTTAATACATTCTCCTATTTGACCCTCATCAAAAAAGAAGGGGGAAACACACACAAAATAGCTATTATTCTTATTTTCAAATGAGGATTGAAATGTTACATAAACATTTCAATAAAATCAATTTGTCCACGTGTACACTGAAATTGGAGCTATGCCTGGGCATAAACCCTTACTTTCATTAAGACATTTTTCTGAATTTGGGCTTTCTTAGGCACTGGGAAATTTCTCTTCGATTCTGCAGTAATTTTAAGGTAATAGAATACAGTTTCCAGATACAAAACAATAATTCTTCTGTAATGTACTTTTCACAGTAGTGTAAGTTACAGAATTATGTTCCTACTGTAGATCAAAGGGAATCTGCTCATTCAAGGTTTCCACAGTCTATGTTGCCCATCACATGGTAATAGCGCTCCATCAGCTCTCGGTGGCTGATGTGATTTCACTGTGCAGGTCAGCTTATTATCTCTAGGATGATGGATGAGTTTGTAGAGGTAGTGTGTATATTAGTTTCCTGGATAGACAATTTCTTTGGATATGGATTTGCCTTGCCTGAATATCATGCTTCTGCCAAAACTACCATCCATGCACTTCTAGGATGCCTTGTCCAGCATCAGCAATCCTTCACAACATGGCTTTTGGACAAAGCACTCACTTTAGGGCAAAAGAAGTGTGGCCATGGGACCAAGAGCAGGTATTCACTGGTGTTATCAAGTTATCCCATCATTTTGAAATAGCTGCCTTGATAAAACTGTGGGATGGCCTTGTGAAAACATAGTTGCAGCATCAGGAAGGTGGTAGCACCTTGCAAAACTGGGACAGTGTTCTGCAGGAGGCTGTATGTACCCACATCAGTGCTCAATCTATGGTGCTGTTTCTCCTACAGCCAGAATTCATAGGTCAGGAATGCAGAAGTGCAAATGGGTTTGCCCTGTTTCACTATTATCCCTAGTATGTCACTAGCAAGTGCTTTGCTTCCCATCATCATGACCTTAAGCTTTGCTGATCTAGAGTCCTTAGTTGCAATGTTTCTACTGAAAGACACAGCAATGATTCCACTAACAGCTGCCACCTGGTTACTTCGGTATCCTCATGACCACTCCGTCTCTCTCTCTCTATCAGTCTATCATTTAAAATTTACTGTTTCTGTCTCTCTGAATGATGAATACCTTATTCCACATATTTGATATATATGATTATAACAGGGCATCCTGGGGCTTGATTTATTTTTTTCTTTTTTATCTCTTGATATCGCTAAAGTTTGATGCTCCAGGGCAGACTCTCCTTTCATTCTTAGAAATGCCACTTTCCTTTCTGTCATAAAATGTAGGGCAATTAATTACATATAGCACTTGTTTTCTTTTAAGGTAACTTTGGCTTACAACCTAGGGGAACAAGTTCACATCTCCTCAGATGCACGTCACCACACCACACCTGTGACCAAAGCACCCTAGTCCTTCATCCTAGACCTCTGGACCCCTCCCTCCTTTCCTGTCCTCCCTATCCTCCCCCTTCTTTTTTTTTTTAAATATTTATTTACTTATGCATACAAGAACTGAGGTACAGGCCAGAGGTGCAGGGGTGAGAGGATTCACCAGAGACAGAGTGGGGAACAGAACAGGTGGATTGACTGAAATACACTGCTGAGGGGAGCAGTGGGTGAGATGGGAGAGGTCTGCTGCACTGTGTGGGTCACCTCCCTGGCTGGGGATCGAACTCAGGCTGCAGTGGCTGCAGGTAGCTTCATAGTGCTGCGTCTTAACCCCTTGCACCACCAGGGAGGGCTCTTCCCTTTTCCTCCCTTCCCCTCTTGTAGCCTCAATTCTAAGTTCATGTTTCTAAGATTCTTGTTTGTTTGTTTAATTTTGTCATTTACTTTGTTTTGATTTTCCATATTCCACATACATGTGAAATCATCCAGTATATGTCTTTCTCCTTCTGACTTATTTCACTTAGCGTTATTCCTTCCAGTTCCATCCTGTTACTTCAAGTGGCGAAAGTTCTTTTATTCTTTTTAATATGTGACCTACTTGTAGTTCTTGATGGAGCTGCCAGGATTTCCTAATAAATTTTCCTAAATATAGGGCCTCCCCGGTGGCACAGCGGTTGAGCGCTGGGTTGCAAAGCTGCCCGCAGCCTCTGCCACGCCAGTTCGATCCCCGGCTGCTCCCCGGCCACCGCAGGAGGGTCCCACATGGCGCGCAGACCTCTCCTGCCATGCCCACCGCTCCCCTCAGCAGTGTGCTTCGGTCCTTCTGCCTGCTCTGCTCCCCGCTCTGGCTCTGGTGAATTCTCTCACCCTCCCGCGCTTCTGACTGTACCCAGTGCATGTATAAATAAATAAATAAATAAATTTAAAAAAAAAAAAAAATTTTCCTAAATATAGTGGCTTCATACTGAAGTATTAATTAATCCATTTTAATGATGTGAAAGGTTGTTTTCTTTTTGTTCAGGGGTATCTTTACAGATAACATTATAATGTAAATTAATTTTTTTAGCTTCTTCTCTGGGCTCAGGGCTCCTTTCTGAAAGTGAAAATTTGACCTCTGCACATGAGTGCAAAGGTGGGAAACAGTAAAGAACTGTTATGAGGAGGCAACTCAATGTTCTTGCGAAGCAGCAATAGACACGTTTATTATATATATAACACTAGTCAGAGTCCAAGTCAGGAAGGATAACAAAGCACCATGGATCAAACTTCTGAGATTCATCTATTCTGAGGTGTAGAAGAACACAGTGAAAGCAATACAAAAAAATCACCCAATATAGTTCATAACATGATGGGAACAGATACTTTGTGATGTGCGCTACATGAATGTCTCACTCTCCGAATGTCCTGCTGTCTGAATTTAGTTTCTACATATCCAACTCAGCAAATGAATATATGATAAATGGAATTTTTGGAAAAGGCATCTTTAGCATCAGAAATAAGAATTGTCTTTCTTGACTTGTACTTCATTCAGAAAACTTTGGAGTCCATATTGTATTCCACATATTGCTCCCATTATTGAAAAACTACAGCCAGTAGTCCCACTGTATTTATGTATCAGTACCCAATAATAAGGGTAATAAGCTATCCCATGTGATAACCCCGTATCAGTTACCAGGGCCACATGGAAGTCATTACTTCTAAGTTACTGCGTCTCCTATATCTTGTGGGTAAGATTCTCTGGTCTTTATTAGGAGTGGATTTCTTTAATTTCCATTGCCTGAGAAATTGTATTAAAGAAGGTTATATTTATGTATCTGGAAAAGACCTTATATAACATGAAAATTAACTGCAGGGTTAATGAGGAAACTTCCAGTGGCTCAGAAAGGCCACAAGGTATCACAGGGAAAAGTATTAAAGGGAAGTCAGTTTATTCCCAAGGCCTACATCTGATTTATTGTGTCTCCTTGGACAAGTCACTTAACTTACCATCATCTCTTTCTCCAGCTGTAATAATATTCCTACCTCCTATCTCAGAGGAGTATTGCAAAGATTTTTATAAAACACAGGCTAGAATTTTATTACTGCTTGGGAATAGCTTTTAGCACCTCAGAAGACAGAGTTGGAAAAAAACATTAAAAATAGATTTGATTGTGATGATGGCATTATATATCACATCTCATCTCCCTTCTTATATTTGTGGAAAATTTTTAAGTAAAATGAGAACTTGCTGCTCTTTTAGAGACTGCTCACGATTAACTCAACTTCAAGATTTTCTCTGAAAAAAGAAAACAAAAATCAAACTTCTCTATGGGTTTTTGCCAATCTCTAGTCACAGAAGCATTTTTGCAGAAATACTAGAGGTTTTATTAACTTATATTTAGGATGTGTGATAATAACAACTAAAAAAATAGTAGTAGTATTTATACTACTTCTACAGTCTCCTGGAATTAAAGCACAGCATATAATTCCTGCAGTAGGTGTTACCTTTGGCATTCAATATAAAAATGTGTTGAAATTCTGAAGTGTTATGTAAGTGTTGATTATTAGTAGCAGTACACCATGAGAGAAAATTTAAAAGGCAGGATTGGTGGTATTTTCACTTTCTTTTTAGCTTATATTTAGAATTTCATGAAAACAAAACATTTTTACTTTATCATAATTAATCCCTTATCTTTACCAATAAAATTAGATGACGGTTGACTGTCCTAGCATTATGTATGTAGGTCTTACAGGTAACAGAGAGGTATGTGTGTGTATGTACATGTATACATATGTATATTTTCAATGATTATAAAAATCAATTTCAATGATTTTTAAAAACTACTGGCTACATGCTGTATCATGGATATACTTTGAATATTAGGTTAATTGAGAGAAGCCAGACACAAAAGGCTACATATTATATGATTCCATACACATGAAATTTCCAGAACAATAAATTCATAGAGAGAAAGCTAGTGGTTGAGTGGTTGTCAGGGTGTAGGAACAGGAGAAAGGGAGTGATTGTTAATGGATTCAGACTACTTTTTAGGGTGATAAAAATAATCTGGACTTAGGCAGTGGTGATAGAAACATTCTTTGTGAATACACTAAAAGCCACTGAGTTGTATACTTTAAAAGAGTCAGATTTATGATATCCAAGTTATATCTCAATAAAAATTATGCACAGAGAGAAAATGGACAAGACAATTTTATTTTTAGGTCTGATAAATCTGACAGTGTCAAGATAATATATTTTAGATCTTTTAAACATAATGCTTTATGTTTTAATGTTGCATAAATTATTTTTATCACCCTAAATACCTTTGGTGATTAGCCATTATCTTTTAGAAATAATATCACTGTTGTACTTGGTTATTTTCTGCTGAAGAGTTCACTCACTATGTTTTATGTGATTTCCTATCCCTTATGGTGACAAAATCAAGATCTGGTTTTTAGTTCGCCTCTCCTTGAAATGTGCCTATGCTACAGAACTTGACAGGAATAACCTGGAGCTCACGTCTGTGTCTCAGACTAGGGAAGAAACTGCTCTTTGCTCACCGTACAGAGCTATGTAACACCCTGTGTCCAACCAGAAGGCAAAAATCATATAATAATTTGGATGGGGAAAGAATTATGAAATTAATATGGAGAAGTAACTATATATCTATATGTAAAGAGAACCCTACTATATATTAATTTTAGCACCATGAAGGAAATTAAAAGAATCCTATCCAATTGACATTCAGGGGGGGTGTCCACGGAAGCATAAGCTTGGGATTCCAAGATTGGGAACTCATAAGATAAGTGTTGTTGAAGTCAACTGAAGAGTGGAGAAGTTCGCTGACTTTAGTGTCAGACCTGGGGCATAGTCATGGGCAAATGGAAAACAATACTCCAGGGTATAGAAGACCTAAGGGCAGTGGATGAGCATTCAGAGAGTTGGGTATTGCTGTCAATGGAAACCTTGGAGTCTGCAGTGTCCACACCAAGAGGGATGCTGGGGCTAGTCGCCAGTCCCTCACTGCAACAACAAGGTTATTGAGAAACTGACTGCTGTAGGTGTGCAGCTGAGACACAGCTGGTGCCACCAAGGGACACATAAAACCAAGGGACTATGTAGCAGGAGCAAGAGAAAACCAAACTCATCATAGCAGATGAGAAAGAGCAGCCCCCTCTGCAGCATCATTCCAGCAATACCTACTGAAGAAACTTTACACTAAACTCGCTGAGCAGAAGAACTGTTCACAGAGTTAGTTCAGTATTGCAGAGTAGGCTCAAAAGTGTCAATATGGAAGTTAGAGGCAGTATATTGATAACTCATGCACTCACGTTCCTTTTCCTCTTCTCATTCAGCTTGATCATATTTATTTCTGCTCCCCTTGCAGTAAAGAGAGGGCAACTGAGATAAATTCTGACCAATATGAGGTAGATTGAAGTGATATATTCTCCTTTCATAACTTCCCCAACAAACCAACACTGTCTTAAACACCCACTGACAAGACTAGAAGCCAAGGATTATATATGCACGGGGAATGGCACATCCACAAGATGGAAATATCTTGGGTCCCTAAATCATCTCTTTGAGGAGGCAGTCCAGAGAGTTAAACGATCAAGATCATCAACGATGAAGTTGTTCCATGACTTAAAAATTAATCTTTATATTGTTCAGCAGATTTTTGCAGTTGTTTGCAATAATAGGTAGTTTTATTAGACTAATCTGGAATGGGTACCTTGAAGTTTGGTAGTGCCATAGCTGAATAACTTAATATATGTGACCTTAACTTAGTGGTCAGCAATGGGCAGTGAGGAATGAGATATTAGAAGCTGAGAAACTATTAGACAGTGGTAAAATATTTGGTGAATTATGCATGCAATGAGTTGGAAGGCAGAACTCCCTAACAAACTGATGTTTCTAATAGCAGTGGTTGGGAAGAAACAGTGTTTGAATTGTGGCAGTTTATTGATTTTCTTCAGCAATATATCACAAGAAAAGAAATTGGTAAACAACTGACAGAAACATAGTAGTCTGGGAAACTACGTTTGGTCATATTTCCCCTAGCTATAATTCCATGCAGTCTGAAGGTCAAACAATTAAAATAAGTAAAATAAAATAAGTAAAAACTTCTGCTAAATGGGAAAATGGTTATGGTCCCAGTGAATATTTTTAAATCAATGAATGAATGAAACAATCCATCAACTTATCCTCTATAGATCTTGAAGTATCCATTTCTTCAGGAGGAACTCTGGTGTGTCCATAGCAACTTCTAAAAACTAGGTATTTCATACAAATCCTGTTCAGAATGTGTTATTGGGACACAAATCCAGATTTCCTCTGCCACCACTAGGAGAGACCTTTAACTCTGCTCCTCTCCAACATACATCTCCGCACACATCAAGCACCAACTTCATCATGGTGGGAGCAATTCATTTTCATGTTTACCTCATGAAGGGATGCCTGCAGTGTGCCTGCAGCTGAGAGCAAAGTGCAGATTAGGAAGCAAAGCCCCTGTTCCCTTGATGCATTAGCACAGCTTCCATTAAGTTGCTCTACCAGGGGGGCGAACCTGGGGTTGGGGGAGCTTTTCTACTCCAGGAGTTCTTGTCTCCTGGGGTCATTTTCAGAGGGGTGCCAGAGCAGCACAACTCCATTTTTAGTTCCTTCCCATGTGAGTCTTTCTGACATTTGCTGTCTATTTTCCCTTTCCAACCTCCAAACGTAGCCCCAATTTAGGAAACTGAATAACATAATTGAATAGACATTTTCAGCATAACTCATTTCTTAGCTATGTATTGGATAAATTGTTATTGAAGAGACTATACATCAAGCAAAATTTCCAATATGAATATCAATGTTGGAAAGAGCACTAAGAGATCGTGTGACCAGGTTCCTCTCAGTTAATAAGAAAAGATATTACCACCAAGGATGATAGGCTCTTGAAGAACCCTGGGACAGAGGTTCCAAGGAAGTGATGTCCTTCCTGTCACACACCCACAAGATAATAAGTTTTGCTTATTATCTGTACCATTGTTTCATGAAAATGAATAATACACATAGTCTTTAGAAGAATGGGTATATATAATAAACTATGCAGATGTTAGCTTTTGTTATTTCTATTCTTACAGTGTTAGACTATTATATTAATCACCAGTATAACTAGTTTTGCAATAATTAGCATATATTAGTATATGTACACTATATGTAATATTAATCTATTGTCAAAACATGCTAAATTATTATTTAAAGATTGAAGGATTGGTAAATTTTATGCTAAAAAAGAGAAAAAAGTGCAGATGAGTGGTAGAGACAAAAAACACTGAGTGAGTCACCTGAATCTGTATGTTTGTGTTTGGTTTAGAGGAGATGCCAAGGAGTGGCAGGTGGCTATGACAACTGGGTAAGGGGTCAACATTGAAAACTTTTTCATCATACATTAGTAATGAAAAGATTTGTGCCATAGTATCCACCTCTACATGGAAATTACATCAAGACAAAATGTATTCCTTGCTTCAAGAAGTGGGATGGAATAGTGGTTAAGAAGAGTTTCTGTAATGTCCCTGCTTGTGTGTGTGTGTGTGTGTGTGTGTATGCACTTTAATTTTTATATAGATAGTAAAAGACATATTTGGTTATAAAATTGTTTCTAAAACTGAAATTGGGTATCTAAGGAGGTGGTGCGTTTACCACACTCTCGGGGGGTTCACATACACATATTTTGACAACTCTGGGGATATGTAGCTGGATAATGTATGAAAAATGTCAACCAATTTTTTCCTTCCCAGTATTTTAATCTCATTTCCCTGTTCCACCCTTACTTCATAACTTCTCCTGTATTAGAACAACTTTATTCCAGTATATATTTTTTTCCCAGTAGGTGCCAAAACAGAATGTACAGAGAAAATGGGATCTCTTCCTCACTTTTGAAGATTGACAGCTTGGACCTTGAAGAATGATATAAAGGATTTAAGGAATAGAGAAGACTTGAGTAAGATACAAGTCTGCAGGACTGCCAAGGATGCTCTAGGCTAGGGAGTAGCGAGCAGGTGGAGAAATTGGGGTGCATTGCTATTATGGATCCTTACAACAGGGGTCCTTTGTTTCCAAACAAGCACAGTTGTGAGTGGGAGTGATGCCTTTCAATAGATTTGAGGGTTGAGAATAGAGAAAGTGTTAAGGTCTGAGACTGACTCAAAACTCTTCTGTTGTGCCCTGGAGCAAGCCCTATGAGAAGGTAGAATGGTGTGGGATGAGGATAAGGCAATCTGTTTGGACTAATGATGAAGTCCAGAAAGATGGACTTTTTCAGCAGATGGCAGCATGGACAGAGGACACCAAGGGTTAGATACCTCCTACCCACAATGATCTTCATAAGCCCCTCAGAATATAGAGCTGACCACAGAGTGCAGAGATGAAGGAAACTAAAATTGACTAGGGTTGATTTCATGAGTCACGTGTGACTTATGCAGGCCCCCGGGACTCTGTATTCAGAAGGGTGAAGTGTTTGGTTATTGCTCTGCTGTCATCATTTTGAAATTCTTAAGTTTTGAACAAGGGGCCTGCTTGCCTTTTAATGTTACACTATGCCCTGTAAATTATGTCATCATTCTCACCTGACTTCTATTATGCCCCTCAATTCCAGTAGAAAGAAGAATCCAAGTAGAAATTGAATTGTTTGGAGAAAAATATATTTATGCATATCTGATTTATAGATTCAATACCAGTGCCTCTTAATCAAGGTCAGATAGTATATGGCAAAGCATGCTCAGATAACAGAAATGAAGAGTCTGATTTGGCTGGAATGCAGACTATGTACTGGTAGGAAAAAGATAAAACTGGAGCATGTGGTTGGTGGTGTGAGTGTGCACAATCTTGACTATACCTGCAGTGTAGACGAGCAGATTTGAGGCAGCCTGGCATACTTGGAATTATATATAACTCCTGTATAAGGAGGCCTAGAACATACAAGGCATTTAAATATAAAAAGTAGCTTCTTAACAAGAGAAGATTTAGATAAACTTGCCATTAAATTCTAACTATGCTGTATCCTCTGGAGAATATCAAGCTTCCATTTCCCCTTTATAGAGAAGGGAAGACTCAGATCATTTGCCTTTGGGGGATCCTGTGAGGATAAATGAAATGACACACATAAGATATAGTGTTTGGCACAGAGGAGGGATTCTTAAGCTCATTGTATAAAATGCAGAGAAGACTATTTGCAAATGAGGTTAACTTTTTCTCAGTTTAAATATCTGCTATGTGATAGGCTATCATTTTTAGGTACCATACCTAGGATATTTAGGT